>NW_013952713.1:351810-355201 GCF_001266775.1 Austrofundulus limnaeus | reverse complement strand
GAGACACACACACACACACAGAGACACACACACACACACAGAGACACACACACACACAGAGAGAGAGAGAGACGCACACACAGTCAGATGAGTGTAGGGTTGTGAGTCAGTCAGAATCAGTGTGGAACACCAGTTGTGTGACTGGTTTTGGGCTCTGACCCAGACTGGAGATGTTGGAACACTTGGAGGATCTCCTTCATTCAGCCCCCTCCTGTCCACCTTTGAAGAGGGACAGTTTGAGGACTCGGGGACAGGTTAGTGTGTTGCTGTGGCAGAGGTCACCAAGGTTAATAATCTCCATGATGGTAGGTCAACAGGTGTGGACAAGACTCACCCCAAATGCTGGAGGTTCTGGACATGTAACCCCATGGTTCTGTTGGCACCATCAAGCCATGACCTTCAGTGTACTCTGGGGCAATCTGAGGCCATGGCTCTGACTTGGACAAAGGTAGAAAGTTCCCTCTGGATCAGGGGTCAGTCTGGTTTTATGCAGAGGTTTTCAGGTATCTGGGAGTCATGTTCCCCAGTAATTGTAGGACATGGCCTCTGGTCTGGAAACACCTTGGACTGCCCCAGGAGGGACTGGAGAGTCTCTGGAGAGAGGGAGGTCTGAATATCTCTCCTAAACCTGTTAACCCTATGACCGGACCTCTGGTGGATGGATGGATGGATGGATGGATGGATAATGCAAAAGATTAATTCATTAGACACTTTGATTTATAAAATGAGAATAACTAGTAGTTAAAAAGAGAATATAAATCAAGAACATAAAGAACATTATTTTTTTGGTTATTAAATAAAATAAAACGACTCTTTTAAGAAAGGATGTTTTTAAACCAGAGTCAAAGACAAGTGGAAATGTTTATTTCCCCTTTGGGTAACCCCCACAATAATCTAAATGAAGTTACTGTATAGGTTTTATTGTGCTTATTTATATTTATTCATTAAACGTCATTCACCCAGTCAAATCCCATTGAGGTCACATATTTGCTTTTCAAAGTTCTCTGCCTGTAKGCAGCCTAACATGCCTGTTTTTACATGGATAAAACCCACACTAACATGAGGAGAACATATGAAAAACAGAAAAATGCCAGGATCAACCTGGGACTTGAACTTAGGACCTTCAAGTAACAGTGATAAYCAATATATTCACTGTTTAGTTTTCTTTTTACATTTGTCTTACATCTATCTCTTGTGGTTTAGACTGAATCAACTATCAACTAGCTCTGTTGTATAACTGTGTATGCCGCCCTAATGTCATATTTTTCTGAGTGTCATGTTTAATGTTTAAAAAGCTYATTGCTGTTGTATCGACGGGTTAGCATTTGTTTTTCATTTGGCTTGTAATAATTTTTCACTGCACAATCAGAGAAACCTTATCAAATATGTCAAAATGCTGTTGGTGTTTTTTTTTTTCAAATGTTGCTTTGCGATCATTGTTTGAGCCTGAACCACATAAACAAGAAAGAAGTCAGTACTCATGTTATCACTTTTTAATTGAGTTTATTCTGAAAAGAAGTGAAGACAGTGGACCTGGGTGAAATTAACTTTTTCGATACACTTTTCACTCACTGCTTCAGGTGCAATAAACAGTTTCAACTAATTCAGTAAGTTTTCTGCACACCATCTGTTCAGCAAGTTTGTGTAAAAGCAATTTGTTTCAATAGTCTCATTCAGAGGTGGTTGGTTTCACACCTCCACAGTGAGTTGGTTGGTAGAATATGAATTTTCATGTTAGAATAAAATACTGCAATAAAAGACAATGACCTAAAACATTTAACGTTTTTATAATGACTGTTGTTTTAAAATTTATTCGAATTTGAATGACTTAGGCTGTAACTAACTGAACTGGCTTGGTCGGGATTTTATTTCAATGGAATAAATTAGGTAGAATTGGACTATTTATAACTTGAACTGGAGTGTATTTAACAGGATGTGAATTTAATCTCCCCTCGTTGTCAAAAGCCCTGAAAGGACTTTTGTTGAAAATTGCCTCTGTACCAGTGTGAACCAGCAAGTTGTTCAGTTTTGAACACAAGCTTGAAAGGGGTTTTAGTGTTAATTACATTTCATAGCTCAGGATCCGACATGTCTCATGTGGATGTTTGTTTGAGGTTGGCCTGAGATAAATGACAAGCGCTGTTCTTTTCCTGGTGTGAACATTTTCTGTCTCAGCAGAACGAAACTAGTTTTTAATTAAAACAACTTATTTAAAATGTGTGTCAGCATTCACACCTGTAACAACACGACTCTGCAAACTGCCAGCAGGTCACAGAGTCGTTACCTCGTTGTGACATTTCATWAATAACACATTAAATATTAGATCCCATTTCATTTGTTCTTATATTAATACATATCCTGTTTGTGTTTCTACAACTTAAAGTTCATCTTTAATGTTTATTCCTGGGATTCAGGGTGTATGTGACTGTTTGCTATTTATCTAGAGATTAATATGTTTAAATATAACAGCTGAAATACAAGCAATTTGCATTTTAAGACTTTTATTTATATGGTTATTTTCGCAGGTAAACACGTTGTCTCCAGCTCCAGTTCTTGTGACAAAACAGGAACAGATCAACACTTAGGTAATGGAGGAAAAGTAAATGATTTCTTGTTTGAAAGATTCCAAGAATTATCTTCTTGTTTCTATAGGTCCCAACTGAGACTTTGAAATGGTAAAAATCTAAGGCTCAAAAAAATCCCCTCAGCTGAACGCAATAAATAACAGATGCTGCTGCTGACAAAGACACATTATGACTGACCATAAAGGGCCCAGGCCCAGTTTTTTGAGCCGATCCACAGAGATTCAATATCCAGTCAGGCCAAATCTAAACCCTTTAACRGGGAGAATGGATTTTCCATAATGAAATTTCTCAGAACTAAACCAGGTAATGAGACTCATTGACAGACGCATCTAAGCGTACTCAATGAGTCATCTTCCACTCCTACCAATTTCATCCATCCTGCCACACTGTGGAAACTGTTTCYGAGAAAAGATTTCAAGTGTCTCACATTTTCAGAAGCAAATTTCAAGCCGACGTCCCACTGAGATGTTTGGCAGTGGAGACACTTTTAACCATGAAATGAGCAGTTAGTTACAGTACCCACTGGCCCATGCGTAGGTAACAAAAAACATACTTGAATCATGCTTTGCAAAGATTTTACATTATAGTTGCAGAAAGCAGCAGAAACCAGATATGTGTAGTGTAGCCATAAAGCATACGTTTGTCTGAATAAATAGAAACTGATGACTTCTTGATCAATCAAACCTTTGATCTTTAGAACTTGTCAWTGGGTAAAACAAAACCAAACATGAACTATTTATTTTTTCTCATAAATGTTAAGATTTCATTACCTTTAATAAAACAATTTGTGAGTTAAAGTAATATAT
>NW_013952713.1:345658-351778 GCF_001266775.1 Austrofundulus limnaeus | reverse complement strand
ATATATATATTTATACATGGAAATCCATCAACTCTCATGACCAAACTACCGTCCTCTTTTTCAGACCATTTCATTTCATTTTGAAACATTGGTATAATGTACAGAGCCCACGAGATTGCATGGGGTTTTTTTCTTTTGTGTTACCTCTCAATACTTTTTGTGTTCCCTGTTCAACAGTCATGTATTACTGTTGTATCTGCTGGTTTATTAACAAATTTACATGCTCACCATTATACTGGACTTCACCTGGTATGCAATATGCAGATATTTTAATTCTATATGCAGCCATGCAGCCCATGTCCCCTCCTGGGCTCTGTACTTAAGGCATTTTGTTTTGTTCTTAATTAAACCGGAAAATATCATACAAATTCTGACAAATTTACCTTTCTCATAAATTACATGTAAAATTTTGTCAAACCTCATAAATGTAATTGCTCTAACAAGGAAGGTCTTTGATGTGTTCATTCATACTGTATCAGATGTTTGTTCATTACTTTGAACTATATTTGAATTTAAGACATTTTTTTTCTCTGAAGATTGTTTTTTTTGCATCATCATATTTTGTTATCAGCATTAAAAAGATTTTTGAGTGAGAAACTCATAAACAGTGATATCTCTGCAGAGAAAACAACTCATAAACTTCAGGAATGTCACTGGGAAATAATTTTCAGTAATCTATTTGTCATACATGAATGTTTTTGCACAATTAAAGCATTTGCAAAGATTGTGTTTTTCTCCAATCACATCCATCTGTTTACAGATATGCACATCAAGCATAAATTGTCCCAGTTTCTAATTTTGCCATTTCTATGTAATAACTAAAGTTCCTTCAACATTTTTTTACTGCAGTGTAAATTTTTACTTTATAAATTGTTGCATGTTTCAGTCTTGTTAACAATTGCTCCTCCTCTACATCTGGATGCTCTTTAAAGAAAGGTAAATGTAGTGACACAGCAGCTGCTTTTGACCCAGCTGGATAATGCAGCTTTGTTAATATATTGTCCTAAATCAGATTGTTTCCTAACTGCATCTCCCCAGTCTTTGTGTAACTCACTTTCCTTTGTGTGTCTGTCTCTTTCTCTTGGCATTGTAATTTGTTTTGTTCCCTGTGCGTTCATAGTGTGTCTTTGTCGGTGCATGCCATGAAGTTAGGGAAACAAGATGTGGGCGTGTGTCAGCCCAGATTACGCCCAGCCGGTCTCATCACTCTGGCACCCACACACCGAGAAGTTCTGACAAAATATATATAGTCATACAGCCTAAGGATGAGGTCTGTTGTTTTTCCTGAACATTATCATAATTTTTAAGTAAATAATACCCCCACTCCCTTACTGTGGACTCTGCTGGGCCACATTATTTAAATATTGCCTTTTAATGAGAGCTGTGCACGCTGTCTCCTCAGCAAATGTTCCTTGTCTAATGTAAGTGGAAATTTTAAGAAAAACTAAACCCATATTCTTAACAAAATTGGTCAAATTTATTACATCCAAGATGGAAAAATAACAAGCATGAAGAATATGTTTTAATGACTCGGCAACACAGACACAAATAAAAATATGTTGCATCTAGGGCACGCAGAGCACAATGGGGACACTTTCTGCTTCTTCCTTTAGTTATGAAAAAGGGCGACAGATGTGAGTGATGCTCAACACAAGAGAGAAAACTAACAATAGTGTCTCTGTGTGTCCCCTGGCCTAATACTCTCTTTCATGTAGAAGCTTCAAAATAAAACAAGCTAGAAAATCCTTTCTTTGAACCTGTAACACCATCTACACTGTGTGCTCGATGTTGAGTTTAAAACATTCTAATTTAAAGCATAAAAAATGCGTACCTTTATTCCATGTGCTCTGTAATAAAATCAAATATTATTGATTTTGAACTAAAACACACAATTAAACAAACAGTTCAGCTTGAAATGTGGTTCTGGGAGAAGGTTATGAACAGTTATTATCTTACCTGTTACAGATTTCTCTATGAACAGCCTAAGTTGAAAGAAAAAGTTTACCTCTTAAAACAACTAATCAAAAATACATTTTTGGCAGTCCATGAACACTATATTTTTTACACCTTTACATCATCATCAGTTTTCCTTTACACTGTCACTTAAATAATATTCTCAGGTTATTTATAAGCTCAAATAGAAGCAGCAGCTAGCTGTAGCACTTCTGAATGATGGGACTTTTCTGAAGTAATTCCAAATGTGATCCAAAACTGACACTAGTAAACTAAGTGTTTTAAAAGTGTATTGTTGTTTAAAGACAGCAGCAATACGCTCTTGTTTAGGCCCTGCTTATATGTTAGTTTGTGTGGTCATGTTTAAATTTTTTTCTAAAATATTTGAGATAAAATTGTATTTATTTTTCTTTAAATAAATAAAAAATTACAGTTGTTCACAGCTGTATCTACAACAGGTACGATATTAATGCTTATAACCCTTCCAAAGAACCCCTATTAAAAGGTTTGAAATGAAAACAGAAACAGTGTTTGTTTAAACCTACATCAGTAATATTTACCAAGGCAGAGAAAAACAATTTTTTTTCTTGTTATCTTTAAACTAGCTTATTCTGAATACGTTTGAAGGCTTAATTGATTTTAGATATTTTTAACAGGCTTAAAAGTGAGACTTTTTTCCAGCTCTGGCTGTCGTTTTCATTTGTGTATTGTATWGTTCTTTTGTTTTTATTAGTTATTGTGTTTTGCAGTTTTGTAGCACTTTGATATTTTTGCTAATGAAAAGTGTGTTACAAATTAAATTCATTATTGTCATCATTAAAGGGGCAATATCATGTAAAATCAACTTTTTTGAGTTTTATATCATGTTATAATGTTATCCTCTCATAAAAAACATACCTAAAGCCTTGCTTTGACTCATTCATGCATGTTTGAGAAATCCTGCAGCGTTTTTAGGAAGCCRTGCTGAGGAGCAAAACGACAGGTTGGGACTAGAAATGCCTTTTGGTACCAGGGACGCCCCTGGAACGTGTCTTTAAGCTGAACTTCCTCATGGCGGAGCGCCCCCTCTCCACCCTACACACCCCGCCCATGACTCCTCCACGCTCTAGGCAGTAACAAAGCAAAGTGAAAGTGAAACTTAACTGAGTTCTCACTCAGTGAAGCTCTTTTCAGATTAAAAATACCTTTGAGGAAATGTATTTTCAGATGCCAAGTAAACTGCATCATGGCAGCACCCCCCCTGCACCGAAATGGGCGAGACAGAATTGAAGGTGGTTCTTAAAGAGACAGAGGCCAATTTTAAGGCATTTAGATGAGAAAGTGATGAGAAGATAAGTTTATTTTCTATTTAAACAAGAAAACAGTGTTTTGACTAGAAGCACTTGGAGAGTGCAAACCTCCGCCAAGTCCAGTTTCTCCCTTCCTGTAAAAAATGCACAAAAGCAGAGATAGAAACATATTTGCGAAGATGTTCTCTCCCCTCTGAACAATGCAGATACGTACAAAAAAGGGTAAACCAAACAGAGGCCACTAGCGGAACAAACCAGTGCTGGGCCAGGAGCAGGGCAAATGACCGGGCCCTTTTTGARCCTAATAATAAAGGTCATGATGACATCATTTTATACAACATACATGTGCCTACAACAGCAGGGCTTACAAGCTTACATCACCACAGAGTAACTATGTTATTTTGAAGTTCATCAAATGGACATGAAGTATAACAAAGCAAGAACAA
The DNA here is from genome assembly GCF_001266775.1 of Austrofundulus limnaeus. Classification (NCBI taxonomy): domain Eukaryota; kingdom Metazoa; phylum Chordata; class Actinopteri; order Cyprinodontiformes; family Rivulidae; genus Austrofundulus; species Austrofundulus limnaeus. The sequence continues at coordinate 348,090 of NW_013952713.1, read as the reverse complement.
AAACTCATTCAGCTATAAAACACAAATTCAAAACAGTTCAGCACCACGGATAGTGGTCGGGTCATTTTGACACCAGCTTTATCTATTTCAACCCAGAGCCTGTCCCTATCAGTAGCTAAAATTCAGTAACACTGGCACAGCGGCCCACTTGTTTACAAACACGATTTCACAAAGAAGTAGCTACTCACCACTAGTGAAGGACATATGACGAGCCCTTCACTCCGAGAACTCGTCCGTGATGCTCTTTGAACTCAAATTCTGAACATGAGTCCTGTCAGTCTCTCCTGTTCYGTGTCCCACTCAAGTGCAGCTTTTCAGGTTGTTTTTACAGAAGCCCTGTGAAAGCATCACAGGTTTGCCGATCTAAGAGGATTAATAGAAAAAAAATTCCTGTGTCCGCATTGTGATCTGGAACATCACCAAAATTTAATGGTGTGTTTCTTGGGCGAGCACCCACATGTGATGTAAATGTCACAACAATCCGTCCACAGGTTTTTCAGTAATGTTGTCCACAGACAGAATGTCAGAACGACAGACGGACAGACATACGGGACCRAAAACATTACCTCCTTGGCGGAGGTAATAACAACTAAAGGTGACATAGATACTTTATTATGGTATAGTATTTAAATAAATGCCTGAGAAACACATAATATTGGCCCTTTAACAGTGATCGAAGTCAAAGCYACTTTGCAGTGTTCTTTGTTTAACTCCACATTGTTGCTTTTAGCAGTGTGCGCTCCTTAACCTGACCTCTAATAAGTGATGTCATTTGCTGTCACCATGTCTGGTGAAAGGGTGTTCCTCTAGGACAGCCCTCTGTCATCAGGAGCAGGGAACGTCCTCGCCCCGGACCTTGATTACGCAGCTTCCTGTGCATTTGCAAAAAATTCAACCATGAGCCTCGCGGCATCTTCCTCTCCCTGTTTCTGTGCTTGTATTTTCCTCGTAAACACACAAACATTAATCTGCACAAACATTGTTATATAAACTCAGAACTTGCTTTCTTCCTGACATAATGCAAAYCACACACAGGCAGAGACTCTCATGCATATTTGTTTTCCTCCGATTAACTCACTCATCAGATGCTTCCTGCTTTAGAAGGGAATGTTTTGTCTTGATAAAATAGTTTTTGTTGCTTAATGAATTTAACCATAATGTTTCTAATACTTCCTAAAGATTGAACCAAACCAATTAACTGTGTTCACTTTTTTTCAGCAGGTTTTGTTGTGCTCAGAAACAAAGCAAAGCCCCTGCTGTCACATGCACAAACTGAGGACGCTTGCTATGATGTGCTGCAAATTTTAAAAAAAAGGGACCAGTGGACCAGTCAAATAGATGTTTTTTTGTTTTGTTAAACTGTTTGCAAAAAAACAGGGTTAGCTAAATGTTATAATTTGTGTAGCAGGATCCCAAAAACACCATGTTCAGCCAGCTGAGCTYTGATAGCCTGTGATTTCTCAGTCTGCAGCTGGTCTGCACACGGTGTGTTTTCAGTGAAGCGTTGCTCTTCATTCATGCAATCCATCGAGTTCTGAGCAGCGTCTGACTCACATCCAGAGGGGACAAAATTAATAAACAGTAGATTCCATTTTATTGTGCTTTTAGTGAGGAATAAACACGTCCAGGGTGGGTTTTCTTTGTGTGTGTGTGTGTGTGTGTTTTTCTGGTGACATTTGGGGGCAATTTTAAGACAAAACGTCTACATTTGGGGACAACTGGTGCAATTGGGGAGAGAAGTTGTGTCCCTATTTGGTTTAAACGCCACTGGTGGGTTGGGGGTTCAGTTTAGGACCAAAGTGTGAATTGAGTTTAGGTTAGTTTTAGGGTCAGGAAGGTACCTGTGAGGTTAGGGTTAGGGTTTGTGGTCAGGGTTAGGCTGTAGAAATGTAAAGGAAGTCAATGGAATGTCTCCAAATGGATAGCTGTGCAAAAGTGTGTGTGTGTGTGTGTGTGTGTGTGTGTGTGTGTGTGTGTGTGTTTAGTTGAGATTTCCAGGAGTTCAGAACTGATTTTATTTGATACTGGTATTGTGACAAAAAGAACAACTGTGTCATGGGAAATAAAATGTGCAGCTGAGCTGAGGAACAGTATTTTAAAGGTTTTATGTGAAACCTGGTCCTCAAGACAAAAAAAAATCTAATTGAGGTTAACCATCTGCTAACTTGACAACAGGCAGACAAAACTAAACCTAATAACATTTTATCACCTTGTTCTACAAAGTACTCTAAATACACAGTTAGATTCTTTTTTACAGTGACTAAAGATGTGACAGATAACCAACACTGAATGAAAATGTAAATCTATACTGCTTATGAATATTACAATACAATGGAAAAAAAATAACTCATGGGTTAAAATGGATGATGAGTTGCAGCACCCAACTGCAGACAAAAAAATGAGGCAAACAAACAGATTAACCAGAGCTAAGA
>NW_013952713.1:343725-345521 GCF_001266775.1 Austrofundulus limnaeus | reverse complement strand
TGTGTGTGTGTGTGTGTGTGTGTGTGTGTGTGTGTGTGTGTGTTAAATAAGGACACTTTAAATGTTAAAACAGTAGGAAAAAGAAGCAGGCAAGTCTCTCTGAGTGAAGGCTGAGATGCAAGACATAGATGAACTCAAACAAATCAACACACAGGGAGAACAAAGTAAAACAAAATGCATTAGGCACAAGTTAAGACGTTCGTGAACCATAATGTTATCAGAAATTAAATCAAAATCAGAAAAACAAAACGGAAGATGCAAACTCTACACAGAATGGCCCTAGGCAGTGATCATGTCACACTTATCAGATTAAAGAGAAGTAACTGAATCTAAAATACAYGGAGGTTTCATAGTAAGTCCATATTAAATAATACAAAAACATTGAAAATGAAACAAGATAAAGCTGTCATCGGACACCGTCTCACTCTGTCCTTTACTCCTCTGTTGTCTTATCAGAAGGACAGTTAGACTCAACTCACATAATTGGCCATTTTCTTCCTGACTGACTACCATGAATGTTCATTACGTRTCCTCCAGTTTTCTCCTATAAACAACTCATATTCAAACTAGACTGCTTTTATTTGTTTTAATTTCTTGTTATGAGTTGGTCTTCCTTGGATGGARTCACTCACTCAGAGGTGGGGAACAAACAAAGCTAAGCACAATTCCAGCAGCTGGATTTTTGTTTCATCCTGAAAGCCACATGGTTTGCGCCACTCAAACTGCGCAGTTGGAAAACTGCAGCGCCTTCCATCCTATACCTCATCTAAATGTCCAAACAGCCCACAGTCACAGCTCATGCAAGGTCAGCATGAACTGATGGACAGATTGAGTCTCTCAGATTTAACTGGTGTCACTTCACTCTGAGTTCTGCTCTGGCTCACTGACACTGATGACTCGGGATAGGGATTTTCCTCATCAAGACAAACTTCATGGTGAGACACTCTTTAACCCACTTTCTCTTTTGAAATCCACTTCAGATCTGTCTGCTCTTATCGAGAATCAACAAGCTTGAGGTGATGAAAGYGATGCCAGTGTGTGTGTTCATCAAACTGTAGATGATACCGTACAAATCAGAAGACTTATGTGTGTTTAAMTCACAGGAAATGATTATAGGTGATTTGATTGATACGGAAAGTAAAGAGTSCCAGACCTCGAAACCAATATTAATGCTAAAGAAGATGAAGTTGGCCATTGACCTTTAATTTATGCAAGTATAGGCCTTGCAGTATAGATCATTTTTATGTATTTTCATACTTTTATGGTATTTTAGCCTCTGTCCTTTTAATTAATCGAAATCTTAAATAAACTATGGTAGAAAGCCCACAGATTGGCACAGCATAAACAGAGTATAAAGTAAATACTGCTTACTGGGCAGTTATTACAGATGAGGCAGATAATCAGTAGTAAAATTGTTCTAAATGAAGGAATTGTTTTGGTATTCAAAGACACGGCCTGTATTTGTCCCATGACCACAGCCATTCAGCTGAAACTAATGTTGTTAAAATGTTCATGGTGTCATTTTTCAGTAAATAAAAATCACATAAACAGTACTTTAACTTTACAGTGCATATCAGAGATTTATTTATCAGAACAGGTTGGCAAAACAAGGCAAAAATCACTGCATGAAGCACCAGAGCAAAAATAACGAGTGTACTTTTCAGTCCTTAGCTAAAGCTGCCAGAGATTAAAAAAAAATCCATCAAAATACAAGATACTGAGAATTTTGGCTGGCTCTTTTTATCTTCTGCCAGTGTAATCGATTTGTTTCATTTTTTTTTTTATTATTTACATCT
>NW_013952713.1:335326-343666 GCF_001266775.1 Austrofundulus limnaeus | reverse complement strand
CTTGAATGTGAAAAGTGAACAAATTTGTTCAATATTTTGTTTGCTTTCCGACTTTCTTTGAAATAAAATTGCTACAAAATTTGCAGWGGTTGCAAAATTTTCATGTAAAATTCCATGAAAAGATGATTGATTTTGCTTTTAGCTAAGTGCATGTTTTACTGTGTGTGTTGGTGTATTCGTTGGTATTAACTTCAACACATTTTTTTAAAAAAAATACCCAAAGTTTTTATTGTGTGTTTTAGTTTTTCTGAAAAGCAATGATTACAAATTTCTCTGGGTGAAAATACATTTGCCTTGTGGCCTCATGCATCACTGCTTTTAATTAAAATGCAAAGAAGCTGTCAAATGATTTATCATAATTTAGAGTTTAGCTTTATGCTCCTTTACAAACTCTCTAACAGGCGTCTAGAGTGAGAGGTCCAGCAGGCAATTTAATTGTGTTCCTCCAACCTCAGCAGCTCACAGCGTTCCATTTTGCTCTTTCTATTTCTGCAACAAGAGCTTTAAAGACAAAGCTTACAATTAGTTTGTGCTAACAAGGAGAGGCTACGAGTTCAACAAGCCAGCTAATTGACTTGAAGAAATGCTGCAGACTTCTTGTTTAAGGTTCTGAAAAAGCTGAAAAAAGTTCATAATAATGACATGTTGAAACTACAAGTTAACTCAAAGCATTTTTATTTTTATTTTCTTGCATTTTAACAAACAGGAAGCTTTAAATTCTCTAGTAGACATGTTTTACTCAGTTTGGCTCAGAAAGTCTGTTTTTGTTTCTGAGGCGAATGGAGGAAGTCCAAAAAAAGGCCATCTGTTCTGATCTCACCTTGATTCACTTCCTTTCCAAACCTGTCCTGTTTACACTCAGTTGCCTCATCCTGTGTTTCCCCCCTCACTAGCACAGATATGATTGTGTAGCTAACGTCACACTTCTGAAGTGTCTCTTTAAAAATAAAAATTTAAATAAAAAACTAGCCCGTCTCTGGCTGCAGTCTATCAACAGGAAGTTACAGCTGATAAAATAGGGCCTGAAAAGCCAATCCTTAAAACCAACGACAACAAACAGACAGCTTCTTGATCACAAGCTCACCTTCTTTAACCTCTGCTCCACCACTCCCTCAATGTCTCTGCTAACGTTATCACTTTAAGTCAGGGGTCTGCAACCTGTGGCTCTGGGGCTACGTGCAGCTCTTTGATGCCTTGAACAAAACTAATGTTAGATTTTTATTTTTTATTATTTTTATTTTTTTGCCTTAGCAGAGCTCTTGTCCATTTRTTTTCAAACATGTAWATTTAAATAATCCAACATCATTTTGATGAATCTGTTAAATTTACCAGGATTCTTTTTGGAGAACCTTTAAGACAAATTGCTGAGTAGCAATATGGTGATTTGATTAGATAAGAACAAGAATTAGGAAAATAAATAAACACATACCTACATGGTTTTAGTTTTKAAATTTGGTCTTTTTGTTTGTTCTAAAGTGTACAAATAATAAATGTTAATATTTACTATWTAATTTGAGTTTTATGTCACCCCACTGGCTGAATAATCCCATTCTTAAACAAACTCTAAGTGGCCCATGGGCCACCAGTGTTATCACAGCTGTAACATGATTTTATTTGTAAGCCAAATGACAGAAATGGCTCTTTTTATTGTAAAGGTTGCAGACCCTTGCTTCAGGGGCGGAGCCAGGGGGTGGCCAGCCAGGGGTGGCCATGGCCACCACAGACAAATCTTTGGTCCCCCCATTGGCCACCCTGCTGTACACACCCCTTCCACAGTGAAACAACCTTTAGGGGTGTAATAATCCTCCTGAACAGTTGGTGGCMGTGTTTAACAGTTTGAAACATCACCAAGCTCTGTCACTGAAGAAGAGTAATGTCAAGGAAGTGATGATTTACTTTGTATACAGAACTTATGCCTGTAATCTGACTTATGATGTCAACTTTTGGACTTATGGTGAGAATTTATTTATTTATTTATTTAATTATTATTTTTGTCATTTTATGCTATGAAGGCTGCATGATGCTCTGTCCCTTGTGGTGTTGAGTAGGCCTATCACTAAATCAGAAAAAGTGAAACACCCCTCTAAAATTCATTGGTTGTGGTTATCAATATTGCACCTCTTCATTGGGTAAAATTATCAATATTAGTTTTAAATATGCAGCTGGGGGTCATCATTTTTTGGCACAATGACCTGTTACAATTAAAAATAAATTAAAAACAATACAAAAGTAAAAAGTACGTCTAAAGTCATTGGATATGAAAAATTGTGACACATTAATTAACCTTATCTCAGCTGCAGCAGTGAGTTTAAAAACAGGATGATGGAATTAGTTTGATGAATAATTTGTCTCAGAAATAATTGTTAAATCAAGTGTTTATTTRTGTAGGTAAGAGTATCTTTAAAAACTTGGTAAAATACACCAGAATACAGGAAATGGCATCCATTTTGTTCAAAATTTTCTGGGGGAGGRCACCCAGACCCCCCAGCATTGTGTCCCCCCACTTTTAAAATGGTTTTGAAGCGCATGTTTATAAGGTGGTCACTGCCTGTATAAGGACATAAGGAAATGACCAAAGCACAAATATAYACAGAAACTTTAAAGTAAAATTTTATGTAATTTTCCTGGCCACCCCTGTGTGAGTATTGGTCYCAGTCTGCACCCCTGAGAAAAACRTCTGSTTCCGCCACTGCCTTGCTTTAAGTRTTCCAGCTCTAATGACATACTCCTTTCATTTTCAGTCAGAGCAACAACCATGTGAATCACATCCACAGAAAAGCATGAATTCTCCATTTATAATGTAATAGAATAAAAGAAATACACATATTAAATGTGTTCTTTCAGACAAAATTCCTTATATGCCTCAGGTTGACTGATGTTTACTAAACTCTCCCCATGTGGCTGTAAAATAAAWAAGAGGAAGAAAACTTTAAGTACTTATTGAGTTTTCCATCTCACTGAGTTAAAACATCTCCCTTTTTCTGCCCCTCCTGCTCACGTAACAAGGTAACTCAAATGTTAAGCTGTGAGGATTTGACAAGTCAGCATATTTGTGCTTGTAAACATTTGTGGGAGGGGGACCCACTGGCCCGGAATYGTTCTGTAAATACCAACACACAAAAAAGTGCTGTTTTGTCACAGCAGTTCGTGAGGAGATTAATAACACAACTGCATCTTAAGAACTCCATGATAATTGCTCTCGAGGGACGTTAAACTTCATATAGTTGTGCGTTAGTGTTTGTGTGTGAGGGAGAACCAGGGGAGAAGACAGATTGTAAATTCAGTTAAGGTGGTTGTATATACATCAAAGCACAGGTACATTTATCACTGAGGTGGAAAAATAATTAGCCTGMTGTGTTGAGGGCAGGCATACCCTCCAACAACGTTTACAGCTTGTTGTGACGGAGAACAATCAAGCAGGTGATACGATAAAACAACACATGCCTCATTTACAGCGTGGCTGGCAAAGTTGTACGTGGTTGCTGTGTGAAATATACTGTTTATGTCAGTGCAGAACGTTTCCACACTCTTCGCAAACTTCAAACTGCACTTCTTGGACTTAAAGTGAGAACGTGTTGCAGAGTCAGCCTTTGTTAAACTGAGTGTAGAAGATGTGTGTTTGGTGTTAGATCAATAGGAGGTTCTTCCCAAGTTTGTGAGTTTGTGAAAGTTTGCATTCACCCCCTAACGAAGACGGTCCCATAAGGAGCACCCTCCTCCCAGTGAGGGGTTTTCTTAAGAAGGCTAAAAAAGCCTCTCGGCTGATGACTTACCTTATTAAATGAAAGACTGAAAAGGACTCAGATAAACAAAAAACAGATGAAATCAGAAGAAATTAGACAGCTGACAACCAATAAGACTTTCTCTAAACACCTGCAAAAAATGACTCATTAACAGTCTTTGTTCTTTTGTTCTGCAAAAACAGTGTGGTTTTTGCCTTTAAACGTTTTCAGATGCTACCTGGGGCTTAAAAAAATCTAGGGCATCAGACAACTTCCTCCAGTTCTTACCTTTAGCTTGACACCTTTACAAAAAAAAGAAAAAAGTCTGAAGGGTTGAAGAAATTTCAGGAACAACTGAAACAGCCTTTATTGTCACGTAGAGGGGAAATTCAGGTGTAACAGCAGCAGCAGCATTGGTTCACAAAAAAAGAAACAATTTAATACGTGAAAATCAAAAAGAAAAAAATAAGTAGGTCCTCTGGATGGGTTCTTCTTTAGTGAAACGTTTCGTCTCTCCTCCAAGAGACTTCTTCAGTCTGAGAGTTTCAGGTGAACTCAGCCTTATAAGCACTGCCTCCATTTGGTGGACAAACAGGTTAGTCATATGCAAAATAAGGCCATCGCCTAACAATAGGCTTGATTAGCTCTATTGTTCATAGAGGGTCATGTACCCCATCATCTGACCCGTGTCGTGTTATGTGTATGTAGTGAATGCAAGCGGGGGTTCAACATCCCCTTGTTTTTGTCTCTCTTTCCCTCTTTGTGTTGGTATCATTGGTGCCCTGATTCACAGCTTTTGCTCACAGGGTGCTGAGTCGTACTTGCAATAAGGTGTGAATCAGGGCTCCTATGAYACCCAACACAAAGAGGGAAAGAGAGACAAAAACAAGGGGACGTTGAACCCCCGCTTGCATTCACTACATATACATAACATGACACGGGTCAGATGATGGGGTACATGACCCTCTATGAACAACAGTTGATGGCCCTTTTTTGCACGTGACTAACCTGTTTGTCCAGGTGGAGGCAGTGCTTATAAGACTAAGTTCACCTGAAACTCATCAGACTGAAGAAATCTCTTGGAGGAGAGACGAAATGTTTCACTAAAGAAGAACCATCCAGAGGACCTACTGATTTTTTCTTTTTGATTTTTTTTCTGCCTGGATTACTGAGATGCATCAGGACATGTTCAATGTGTGGTATTGTATATTTGTATTGTATTGATTTTATTTTTAACGGTAGTGTTTTTTCTTAGTGTCTGAATGGGTTTTTATCTAATTTCTTATTCTTATAAATTTTCTTATATGTATTTAATTGCTGTTTAAACATCAAGGCCAGGGGACTACAGATGAAAAATAGTCTTTTGGCTGATTCTGGCATTTTTAACCTATGAATATTATATGTTTTATTAAATTTCACTGTCCTATTTTGCATAAATAAATAACGAAAAAGAAAACTTAATTATTAAACAAAACATTATTTTAGAAAAACAGTGTGGCCTTTAAAAGCTGGCCATTGTCTGTGCTTCAAAACTGTTCTGCAGCTCAACTTTTCTCACATTTACATTGGTTTCGTGCACACTGCTGAGGATAAAGACAGAGAAGTTTCATGTGGACGAAACACTGAATTCTTTAAAATACAGTCAGTATCAATAGTTTAAACAAATGTTAACGGTTTGTCTGTTTTAGCAAGCTCCAACTTAACTGTTGTGTTATAACTTATACAAGAGAGACAAGTAAACCAAGCAGAGGCGGGTCAACTTTAGATTCATTGCATAAAACTTTATTTAACTAACCTTGGTCCAGCTGCGCCACCGATTCACCTGTTGAACTTGACCAGTGCATTGTAATAGAAAACACACACACACACACACACACGCACGCACGCACGCACGCACGCACGCACACACACACACGTTTTTTGTAAAATAACAAAGGAATAAAAAGAGCATCTTCATAATTCATATTTCAGAGAACTCTCTGGGCTGCTTGATGTATAAAAGTACTACAGAAATGGAATTAGTACTTGATAAATGAGTCGTTCTGCTCTACATGAYAAAGTTTCTGAGCTTTCAGGTAATAAACAATTGCTCATTTTAATGAAAAAAGTTTTTTAATGTTTAAATTTCTTTCAAAGTGCCCACAGAGGAGAAAAGTAATTTATTCTGGAAGTATTGAAATAAAAAAAATAAGTAAAACATAAATTATTTAAACTTAAATGAACCCTCTCCTGCTGCCCTCAGGACAAAAAGACCCACAAGGCCTCAGTGTTGTGGGTCAGCACTGAAAGCTTGTGGGTCATTTTTTACAGGGGCGGCAGGAGTGTTAAATGAAAATGTACTTCACAAATCAAACAACAACAATATAAATCTGAACACCTGGCCTAAGTCATTTTTACTGCACTGTTGTGTGACACAGCACAAATAGTTTATTTCTGATGAGAAAAGTAATTCATCAAAGTTGGTAAAATTTTTAGGAAAAAAAACTTTTTTAAAACACATTCTGCTTATTTTGAAGGAAATTTCGAGATTTGTTTTATCACATGTTAAACATAACCTATGTTTATGCTCATTTTTTTCCCAATGACATCTTTATGCCATTTTTGATTTAATCCCTGAAATATTTGTCTTTTTGAGCTTACAGCAGTTGGGACTGGTGGCATGCAGTCATTAATGCTCATTCTTTCCTTTTAAATTTTGATATTTTTATCTCCAGCCACAAACCTCCAGTCAAGCTTTGGGTTTCGGGCAAGGCTCATTTTCACAGACAAGCAGCAGTTATCATTCATAAATGGAACACAATAAAAAAAAAGTTATTGCTTCATAGACGAAGGCTGTGTTGGACTTATATTACCAAGTCTTAAACTTCAATTTCACAAGTACTTTTATAGTTTTGTTTTACAATGTTAAAGTTTGCTTTGTTTTAAGCCCATTGTTAATCAAATACGCTGGATTCTTTGATTTTTTTTTTAACTACTGTTGTGAAATTCTTCTTATTAGAGAGGTGCACCATTCRCAGCAGTAATACTGACTGATGCCACATCAGGCACCGACAGGCGCTGAGGGAGCACCGGCACATTTTGTGGCGCTTTTATCTCCCAGCATGCTTTGTGCTGTTGTTATCTGGTGTCTGCAGCCTGCTGTGAGACTAAACGGTAAACGGGAAGCGCTGTGTTGACACAGCCGCGCCGCTAACCCCATAGAGAGCTTTTCCAGGATTCAGAGCTAATTTTTATGATAATCAGCCATGCACTTTGTTGTGGTAATGCGTCAGGCATCCATACCTGAGCAAGTCTGTATGTAAAGTAATTGAGACGGGAAGATGATAAATAAGACAACAAATATACCTCCACTCTTAAAATGGAATATTTGTAGTTGAAAGATTTTTACTGTTTGTTGCACACTCCGTTTGATTTAAATAGGTTTCATAACATATCCCAACMTTGTGCAACCCTCTGTTGGTTAGATTTCTGTGAGTTTCCTATCTGAGTAAGTCTGAGTGAAGTATTTATTCTTGAGCCCCACTTTTTGGACACAATATGTTGAAATGTTACATGCAAGTATAATCTGAGAATGGTCCAATCCCTTTTATCCTTTCCCCCTGACGTTTGCACTTATCCTATCCTTTTTCAAGTTCACAGCAAGACTTGGAGTATCCTGTTACTTTTTGAGATAACAACGAATGGTGAGGTGAAAGGGCTACATAACCTCAAATCAAGATTTTTATTTCTAACAGCATTTTCAAGGTATGTTCCACACWAAGTGCTAATAAAATTGAAACACTAGTGATGTGCCAATCGATACTGAAGTAACTATACCAGATTTTTATGCTCCAAAATCAAACAATAAACACTTCAGTCATTTCAGGTATTATTATTAACATGAACACAGTTGGTACRCAGTTAGTGGGAACTACTTTTTCTTCCTCCCAGGTAATGTGCAAACACAGCAGCACATTGCTCAGTCACTCAGTCTGTTGATGTTACATGTTCAGTATTTTTATGTCAACATGTTCATGTAATGCAAGTTAAGACTCAAATGATCATTTTATAGCAGTTCTTGTTAACTACAAAGTAGTTTATTTTATTGATTTTATTATTTCACTTTATTTTTAAATATAAAATATAAATTTTCATATATTTTAAATGAGTATGTCCTTTGTTTGAGTTTTCTCTTGCATTAGCTGGATTTTGTAAATGAGGATGCTACATCAATATACTTCAGAGTTTAAAATGAAAAAAAAAACCTCTAATGTCTTTAATTCTTTATGAAGTGGTGATTTGAAATACACTTACTCTGTATCAGAATCGTAAAGGAAATCTGTGGTATTGAACATCACTATGAAACACATTTCAGCAGCAAGAGATATGCATGCTTGTTACATCAGTGTCTGTAGCATCTAGTCTCACAAAGGTAAACTTCAAGAACTAATTAAACAGCATGTTTAAAGGAATGTTTTATTCTTCATAAAAACATTTCAACCATTGTTTTCTCTGGTTTGCTTTCAGAAAGCAAGTGGAAACTCCAATTTAAAAATTAGGGGTCCAAAATAAGAATGTGATTGGGTCTTTATGTGTGTGTGTGTGTGTGTGTGTGTGTGTGTGTGTGTGTGTGTGTGTG
>NW_013952713.1:333156-335180 GCF_001266775.1 Austrofundulus limnaeus | reverse complement strand
GTGTGTGTGTGTGTGTGTGTGTGTGTGTGTGTGTGTGTGTGTTGGTGAGGGAGGATTTGACAGTGAAAGAGAGAACGAGGCAGACTTATTCTGTGGCATCACCACCCAGACTTGAAGCACGGTCGCCATCGCAGGTCATGAGTTCTCAGATTTGATCTTCTTGTCCTGAGGTCCTCATTCATAGGTCACATCACACCAAATCAAGTCACACATCAGGACTTGGTACCAAATTAAACTGAACTGATGTTGATTTGTTTGAAGGTGAGGATGTTTCAGCAAGGCAGCAAGTTAACTGAGACRATAAATGATAGAGGTTTCATGCCAAGAACAACAGATTATATTTTATTGAAAACATTTTGACTTGTATACCATGAAGAGCTTTAATATTTGATGCCGTCTTGGTAGGAGTTTGGTGAGAAAACAAATGATATTCTCAAATATGTGTTTTTTTAGGCACAGACTCAAATCTGGTTTATATAAACTAAATCCTCATATAAGCTGACATGTGCACAGAGCCTTTAGCATGGGAACAGGATGTTTGAAAGTGAAAACCTTTTGGTTTTTGAAAAAGAAAGAAAGAAGTGGGTATCACAAAATTGTGCTTTGCACAAACAAAATATTAAAAAAATAAAAGTTGATAAATTTTGGATTATGGAACTGGGCAGTCAACGTGGCAGGTATCACAAGTGTGCCTACTGAAAAATAAGATGAGGTGGATATGTATTTAGTATGTATGGTTTGCAAGCGTACTTTGAGAAAAAAAACAACAAAAAACAAAACAAAACAAAAAACACCAAAAAAATACATTATGCTGTGAAAAGAATTCCAAGTTTAATTTGTTAACTGGAGGCAAGTACCGTATGTGAGAGTACGTGTTTAGGAGCACACTGACATGTTGCTCTGCCAACACAGACAAACATAAAGACTGACAAAAACCGATGGGGATTTGTGGTGGAGAATGGCAAAMACAAGTGTAAACAAAGGCCAGGATCGTCTAAATAATGAAACACGTTCTTCTTTTCCCTTTTCCACCCTTCCTGCTTCCACCACCTCAGTCCCATTAATATTGATCAGGTTGTGGAGGGCAGGAGGAGGGTTCAGGCAGCAAATCAGGCACAGTCAAGAACTCGAAACAACAGAACTGTATTTTATGACAATAAGAAAAAAGAACTACCACACTGATTGTCAGATTTCATCTGGATGCAGCAGCAAGTTTGATCAAAACTGAGCAGGACAAAAAACAGTGAAACTGACTCGTTCTTTATAAATGTCCTGTTATTGAGTGCGAAAATAAAAACACGTCTCCATGGATGCAGGATTATAAATAGGAATGTGTTAGCTTGTGCCACATGTTTCACTTCTCATCATCTACCACTTCAATTCTGTTTGAACTTATAGAGGATTCAGGTTAACTTAGTTTGGTCAGTTATATATTAAGTAACGTAGTATTAAGGTGCTAACAATTATGCTGAAGTTTAGTGTGACACTAGCTGAAAACCATTTCTAATAATACATATATACAAGCGCTATTGCAAAACATATTTGCCTAAAACTTTGCCATTAAGCATAGCTGACTGAACCATTGGCCAAATTTTGAGAAACTTTTAGAAAGTAATTTTTATAATTAAATAACCTGTGGACTCAAACTGATTCAAGATGGCTGCCACTGCTGATCAGACTTAGTTAACACATAAATGGCTAAAACTTACTGACCTACATTTGGTGTAGTGGTAGCAGAGAGTCATTCTCAACAGATACCGTGTTGCTTAATCTCATATTATTGCATTACATTTACATGGTTTGAGCAAAACAAACTAATTTGGTTCTTTTAAAGGGCAATATTATGTGTTTCTCAGGAATATATTTAAATACTATACCATAATAAAGTATCTATGTCACCTTTAGCTGTTATTAAAATGCTGTTTTTATGTTTGAATAGAAAATAAACTTATCTTCTCATCACTTCTCATCACTTCCTCTTCTAAATGCCTTGAAATTGGCCTCTGTCTCTTTAAGAACCTCCT
>NW_013952713.1:326484-331470 GCF_001266775.1 Austrofundulus limnaeus | reverse complement strand
TCAGTGCGTCGAACGCTCAGATCGTTCAAATTGTTCAAATCGCGCTGCTCTAATCGCGCCTGAGGCGCCGCAGAACTTCCCGGCGTTGCTTGAAGCGCCTCCACCATAGACTTTGTATGTAAACCTGCTGCTCCTGACGCTGAAATCGCGTTCGGTGTGAACGCACCATAAGGATACCGTCATGTAGGCCTCGTAGCCCACAGTGTTTATGTTTTAGACACGCCCACTCTTGTGACACGCCCACTTTGATTCCGCAGATAACCCCTTCTCCGAGAGCCTGCAGGAGTCATGAGTGGGGTGTGTGGGGGGGTGCGCTCTGTCATGAGGATGTTCTGCTTAAAGACACGTCCCAGGCGCGTTTCTGTTGACAAAAGGTGTTTCTGGTCCCCACCTGTTGTTTTGCTCCTCATCATGGCTTCCTAAAAACGCTGCAGGATTTCTCAAACATGCAAGAATGAGTCAAAGCAAGGCTTTGGGCATGATTTTATGAGAGTATAACATTCTAACATGATATAAAACTCAAAAAAGTTGATTTTACATGATATTTCCCCTTCAACAATGAAGAACATTTTTAACAGAAGAACATGATCAACAAACTAGTATTTGCATATTATGCTATATTCTAATTAAGCACAAATATTTTATCATTTGGATAAAGTTAAGAACCCTCCTGCTTAAAACATATGGTGTTAGTGAGGTCAGAGCTTATTGTTGAGTGTGAAGGGTGTCTGGCAAGGAAGGATTTTTACTTGCGGTGCAGCAGCTGGGCAAATTGAAAACAGAACTTGGACTCTGCCAAAAACCGAAACATCCTGGATTGAGTTGAGGAATCCTGCTTCACAAGCCATGACCCCAAAGATTACTCTCCCTGAATGAAATCCTTAGAAAATAAAAGGGTTTGTAATCCAATGTAAGCAAGTAAATGTTGGACTGCAAAAAATAAATAAATAAATAAAATCCATATTTGTTTAACAAAATACTACTTTTATTTTGATCCAAACAGCATATTAATTGTGTAGAAGCCCATTTCAGAAAAGCACCAAAATGATTTTTGCATAGTTCAATAAAAATGTTCAGCTCTTCATGTTACTGAGTCTAAAGGACTTGCAGTATAGGTGTCTTTTTATTTTACTGCAGTAATATGAGTAAAGAGATAAAAACTTTTTTATTATACATTTTCTCTTTTCAAAGAACAAGCGTATAATGGTTTATAATAGTGTATATGTACATTGTATATTGTCATCTCAGGTGTAAAAGTTTAGAAATGTACAAACGTTTGTATTTATTGCTAAACACAGCTTAAACTATTTAATATTTTGAACCATAATTAAAGGTACTCATTGCAAATTATGAAATCAAACATAAAAAGAAGTTATCTTGAACCAAATGGTGTAGTCTAAAAAAGCTCACTCCTCTAGATTTCCAGATATATTGAATAAAACAATGAAATGCGGGTCCACACTCAATGTAAACAAGGCACCTGACAGAACCAAATAGCAGCTTTTGCCACACTGTTGACACACATTTGGTTGGCTGTAGTTTGTGCAATAAAACAAAAATATTTTATAAGTTTAAAGTTTGATATATTATGAGTTACTTCAACTGTTTCTGCAAGATAAAAAATGAACTTTCTCCCTTTTTTCTTGCTTTGTCACTTTAACATGCCAAAAACAAGGGAAGGATATGAAAGATCAACAAATGATGTTAGTTTTTAATCTTAGCTGGAATGGGTCAGCTGATAGAAATCATTTTACAGATGCTTTTTGATCGTAAAAAGAAGCCAGTTTTTCTTCTTCGGTTATGTTTTTTTTTTTCCATCAGACTGTAAACATCAACAGATGGAGATCAGATTTAAAATCAAACCCCACTCTTCTCACTAACCTCTGAACTTCTCTGCTCACTAATCCACAACATTTTCTTTTGTTGTTGTTTTTGTTCAGCAGATCTGGAACAACAACGTTCATCTGACTCTGGCTCACTAGTTGCTGATATGATGAAAATGTTAATCCAGTCTTTCGGAGCTGAGGGCATCATGAACTGATGCCAGCTGTGTCAGCTGAACACACAACTTTAATGCTGTTTTTCTTCTCACTACAAACGAAGAGATATTTTCCTTCAAGCTGATGGCCATGTGCTAGATTTAATGCTACATCAGCCCATGGCTATCAGCTTTATGCTTCAGTGGAAAGATTTTAGCCACTAAAGGGCCACATAAAGGCCATCTGCCTTACTCATTACTGCCAACTTTCTCATGTTCCTCCCCACCAACAAKGTTTTTGTTGCTGCTGGATTAAAGCTGTTTTAATTGTTAAAAAACAAACAAACTTGTATGTAGGCTGAAGCAACACAACAGTTTTTTTGTATTGTTTCCCAAAATGAACGTTTGACAAAAATAGTCTTGAAAGTAACATGTAACCAATCAGGTTTGTTTGTTTGCTGCTTAAAATATCAAGTTAGAAGAAAATCACAGTTGATATCCACATTTGCTCTGTTTGGACTAAAAACAACATGAAGCTGTTTTCAAAAAGTAGCATCAAGCATACAGTGATTTATGATGAAAACTTATCACATTGTCTGCAGGGAAGAGCTTCACGCTGGCTTTCACAGCCTGTTTCATTTTCAGATTTGCCACCTCGGTTAACATTTTTGCCAACTGGCCACATCCCACACATGATACACGCACTCTACAGGTGCAGCTTCAGCATTGTTCGAAAACAAAGAAAACATTTGTTGTAGACGTAAACACCCCATATGGAGATTAAAATACAAACAAACAAGTACATGGCCACGGTGGACAACAGTTGTCTGTGTGCTGATGCACTTTCTTAAAGGGATATACGTATTTAGCACCGTTTTGGAGAAAACACACACATGTTGGTTTTTAAATCCTTGTGGGGTCTTTGCATTGACTTAAATTAATTTTCCAGTAATTTATCTAATCTAACCCTGACTCCTAACCACCCCAGTATGAAGACAAATATATGTACTATATATTGTTCTTTTTAAAATATCCTTTGATCATGTCACATTTCTGTTGACCAGAGAAGAAAATTAGCCAGAAAATATAAACATAAAGAACTCTTTTCATTTTGTCCTTTTTGAGAGTAAGATTGGGAACTGGTTTTTATTCACAAAACCCGAGAAAGTGTTTACTGTTCAGTGATTTTACCAATTTAGATGAGACAGAACACCATGCTGCATATGTGCAAACAGATATATTTGAAGTTTTATATTCTTTCTGATTAAAACATAACAAATTAAAAATGTTTCTGCTGAATGATGACCACACAAGCTTCAGAAATCATTTACCAAGGAATGCAGGCCAACTCCTAGTGTTACAGAAAAGATGTGATTGAAATACTGACAACAGGTCTCCTGTACTGCAGAGAAAGGTCCATGACCTGAGTATTAAAGTTGTGATGGAGGACTTTCTCTATTTTTTAAGGTCAGAGACAACAGAAATGGACCATTTCAAGACATTAAACTCTACACTCAGCTAAAGCAAAAAAAAATATATATATATATATATATATATATATATCTAACAGGTGCAACACTTTAATTTGTTAGCTTTGTTTGCAGTGGTTTGACTGAAGAATATTCAGAGAAGTATGCTCTTTGATCGGCATTTGCAATGACAGATTGAAGCTGAATCATTTATTAAAAAACTGAACAAAAGAGGCGTCAAGATTCACAGTTGGAGTCACAGTTCATTAAACGACTAATGATTAAAGCAACAATAATTCTCAACAGAGGCTTACAATCACAATTAACACAYATGCTGAGAAAATCCTGAATTTCTAAAATCTCTTTGTTGATTTGTTGTGCAGTGCCGAAATMAAAAAAGGGATTTAATGAAGTAAATATTCAAAAAATAAATACTGTATGTCTGACATGTACTCCCCTGGCAAAAAGTATGGAATCACCAGCCTTGGATGAGCACTCATTCAGACATTTCTTCTGTAAAACAAACTCAGATCAAAAGCATGATACAATGATAAGCTTATTCCAAAGTGCAACTTGTTGGCTTTCAGGAACACTCAAAGAAATGAAGAGAAAACATTGTGGAAATCAGTGAATGTTACTTTTATTGACCAAGAACAGGGAAAAACAATATGGAATCACTCAATTCTGAGGAAAAAAAGTATGGACTCACTCAAATTGAGGGTATAAAATAAGGACACACCCAGTCAATTTCCTTCCCTAAATGGACATCTACCTCAGATTAGATCTGCTCGTTAGTCTGCAGTTAAAAACACCTGCAGTCATGACACCTTGGAGGGCTGCTGGACGAAGTGGAGTGACAAGAACCATGGCTTCAACAAGAGAAATGTCTCTTGAAACAAAAGAGAGGATTGTGAAACTTCTTGAAGAAGGTAACTCTTCACACATGGTTGCTAAAGATGYRGGCTGTTCACAGTCAGCTGTATCCAAGATATGGACCAAATACAAACAGCATAGAATGGTTGTTAAAGCGAAGTGTACTGGTAGACCAAGAAAGACATCAAAACATCAAGACAAACAGCTTAAGGCCATTTGTCTTGAAAACCAAAAAAGTACAACTAAACAGATGAAGCATAAATGGGAGGAAGCTGGAGCCAATGTGTGACCGAACTGTAAGAAATCGCCTAAAGGAAATGGGATTTCAATACAGGAAAGCTAAAAGAAAACCATCATTGACACCTAAACAAAAGAGAACAAGACTGCAATGGGCTAAGGAGAGGCAATCATGGACTGTGGATGACTGGATGAAAGTTATCTTCAGTGAAGAGTCAAGAATCTGCATTGGACAAGGTGATGATGCTGGAACTTTTGTTCGGTGCTGTTCCATTGAGATTTATGGAGGACTGCCTGAAGAAAACAACCAAATTTCCACAGTCCTTGATGATATCGGACTGCATGTGAGGCAAAGGCACTGGGGAGATGACTGTAGTTAATTCTTCTATCAATGCACAAGTTTACATTGACATTTTGGACAGTTTTCTC
>NW_013952713.1:318947-322950 GCF_001266775.1 Austrofundulus limnaeus | reverse complement strand
AGCCGAGGATCAGACCGCCAGGGGCCCCTCCTTCGGCCGCCGCCCATTTCACACAGCACCCGACCCCTTTGAAAACCTGTGGTGGAAATTGAAAATAAATGGTCCACAAGAAGGTTGGCACCAAATTGATGCTGTTTGTCACTCATCAAGTCCATGTCTCAGAGACTGCAAGCTGTTATAAAAGCTGAAGGTGGTGCAACTACATACTAGTGATGTATTTTGAATGGTCTTTTTCTAATCAGTTTTTCATGATTCTATACGTTTTTCCTCAGAGTTGAGTGATTCCATACTTTTTTCCCAGTGCTTGGTCAATAAAAGTAACATTCACTGACTTACACAATGTTTTCTCTTCATTTCTCTGAGTGTTCCTGAAAGCCAACAAGTTGTACTTTGGAATGACCTTATTATTGTATCATGTTTTTTATCTGAGTTTGTTTTACAGAATGAAATATCTAAATGAGTGCTCATCCAAGACTGGTGATTCCATTCTTTTTGCCAGGGTTGTACATATTGTTATGAACGTGGAGTTACATCTGCAATTATGCAGGATATTGTAGATTTCTGAAGACAGCTCAAACAATTGGTGCTAATCAAGTGTGAAATGGGCTGGAAAGAAGTAGTTTTTTGACTTGAGTGAGTGTGCTGATTTATATTAAAATAGAATGACTGAAGCAGGATAATACCTGTACAAAATAAAACACAAAATGAATGAATAGGAATAAAATTCATTAAATGAAAAAAGCCTTGCTAATACTGCTAAATGATATCAACTTATTTTTAATTACTGAAGGTTTGTATCTTAATAATTATCTTAGTAATGATCATACCATCATTGCTGTTGGTTGTTGAAAAATTRACAGAAGATTTGACAGGAAGAGTTGTAGAGCAACTGGATGTGAATTTAAATGTAACGTAATACAAAAAAACGTAAAAACCTGCTGAAGAAAAATAGGAAATTTATTTTTTGGGATGAGCGTGTGTGTGATTTTTCCAGATTTGATCCCAGTGACTTTATAATGAAAATTTACAATCAGAGTTTTGGAAATAATACTAAGATGTAACTTTTTTGTGTAACAGTAAATCATAAAGATAACATTGTCATTTTACAAAATGAAGCTATTTCAGAAAAAAGTACATGCACTTTGTTTTACGTCAGTCAACAACTGGCAAATGTATATGTTGTTTTTGTTGATAAATATGAAACAAGAACAGGGCCACATGAAAAGCTTTTAGATTAAAACTGGTAATTGCTGTTCATTCAGTTTGTTTTCAGAGTTATTAAGGTGCAGAGTGAGGTTAGCAGTTCTTTTTCTTAGTATTGTCATGGCAATTTCTTGGTAAAGAGCATTTCAAACATCTTATTTCACCATCTCCACTTAAATATGTTAAAAACAACCAAACAGTTGACGATGAAAATGTGCGGTATTTAGACAGGAGACAGAAAAAGAGATACTTTCCGCACAAGGACAAAAACTAAAGGATTGTTTAAACTACACAAAAGGTAACACTTTCTTTTATGGTACCCTCATTACCATATAATTAAGTGGTAATTAGGGTAAAATTTAACTATGTAATTAATTGTCTGCAGTAATGTAGCAATTACCTGGTAATGTATTACAATTCACTATGTAACACCTACATAAGTAGTAGGTCATTTGGACAGTTTTAAAGTTATATTTTATTGCAATTAACCACTAACCCCAAAATGTAGTTGCATTCTTTTGGTTATAAATACAGTGTTGATTTAATATTGAATAGTAATTTCATTGTAGTTACCCAATAAAGGTAGTTTACTAACAGTAGCTTTTCCTTTGTACCGTAATTACCACGTAATTACATGGTAATAAGGTAGTAATTACATTTAATTACGCTTTTTATTACCTTGTAATTACATGGTAATAAGGGTACCCTAAAAGAAAGCGTTAACCAAAAAAATCTTTTTCACAAAGTATAATATATTTTCAGTACCTTCCTTGGTCTCCTTCTTTTTGAGAACAAAATACTGTAGCGTAATTGATGTCTGGAACAGAATAATTAAAAAAGCACCCCAGGAAGTGTGCCAGTGAGGAAGTATATGGGCCACCGAGTGTAAAGTCAATTGTTAAAAATGTCACTTACACATTTTCCATTATTTAGCTCACTTTGTGAGTGTTAAAAAAATTTCCTTATCACTATGTTACTTGGCTCACTGTTCTTACATTTTGTAATTTTTTTGCTAAACATTAAATTTGAATGTTTAAAAAATAAATGTAAATAAATTCTACATCTAAATATGTGAATCTAAATGTAAAAGTTAAATCTTAAATGTTGAAGTTTACGTTTAAGTATTTTGAAATAGAATGCTGCCTTTGCTTATGGTGACCTGTTAGGACTCATCATCCTGAGATGACAGCACACCACTAACGCTCCATCGCAGCTAAAGCTTCTTCACAAGACATCAAACTTACAGTTGCAGCCGGTGTCCGAACCGCACTTCAAACTGCCGGACTACAATTACCATCCATATTATTTTGAATGGTCACATTAGGAATTTAATTTTTAAATAGGCTACCATCTTCAGCAACGATAGAAGTGTTAACAGTGGCTAGCATTGATGTTTGTTGCAGGATGATGACATCATCAATGCTATTAGCAATATGTACGAACAGTGACTTAAATGACAATAAAATGGCAGTGGGAAAAAAATTAACATCAGAAAGTGAATGAAAATGTGTTAGTGACATTGTTTAACATTTTAATTTACCCTTGGCTCTGCATAGAAGTAGCACTAAACATTTCTCTCTTTTTAAATATTCCAGCAAATGTACCCCCAACCCTCCTTGTCGCAGTCATTCCAGTTTAGCCACCATTGCAGCTCATAATTTCTGTTAACTTTGACTTGTTGTGCAACAAGAATAATCGGTGTTGTTTGCAAACAACATTCAAACCCTGTAATTCATGCAAATTCAATCAGCTGTGGAGACAGCTCAGCTCCAGCTGCAGCTGAAAAATAAGCTCCAGAAAGAGACGAGAAAAAATTTAAATCAGACCAACACCACAAATTAATCAGGCCCCCACACCCTTGAGTTGCTGTCTGACCATTGGTTGCTGCAACACTACAGCAAAGCAGTACTGAGGAGGAGCAGCACACATCACAGACTTCACTTGACTAGTTTACCCTGCTACACCTCAGACATTAAGGCAGAAATGGAAAAAACAGATCATTGGAAATAACGTTGATGGATTCTGTGTGAGGATGAAGGTTCAGGTTAGGAGAAGAGCGTGGGAGGTGGGGATGGAGAGAACCTTGGGAAACTTGGCTTGCTGTCTTTGGCAGCTGGAAACACAAACAAAAATGATGATTCTGAATGCATGAGAGTGAAATCCAGCATGGCTACATGTCAGAAAATGGGTGGGAGTGGGGACAGTGACAATGAAACAGAAAAAAAAATAGAAATAAGAAAAGAGAATATTACTACATTTTGATTTGTTTTGTGTGTTTGAACATTTCTAGAAAACACAGCTGTGCCATAAAAAGCATCACAACCAGACCCAACTAATTTGCTGATTCAGCTTGCTTTTAGATACAATTAGATTTGAACTGAACCGTGTCAAATGTTAAAATAAATCACCATTCGCTCTGCTATCCGTGTCTGAACACGAGGCGTGCGGCAATTAATTGGCGGGRATCATTTGGGTCAGACTGGCTCATCAACAGCTGAGGCTAAAACTATTTATAGAAATTTCGTTTCAGTAGCTGTCATCACCAGCAGGGGGCGAGGAGGAGCCGCGCCCACCTTGGGGATCTGCAACCCACCCCCTACTCCACAGCCTCACGCACGCTTGCGCATACTGCCGCTCGCATCTCCATACATCCACGGACCCCTCTCTCCCATGTGACAGGGAGAAGCAGGGGAGGGAGAGGAATGTGATTCCGCTTGAAGGCCAGACAATTAGTGGCTGCTGGAGGAAGGCTTGACACACATAACAGCTGAGAGAGAAAAGCAGGACTGACGGAGGAGAG
>NW_013952713.1:302995-317934 GCF_001266775.1 Austrofundulus limnaeus | reverse complement strand
AGAGAGAGAGAGAGAGAGAGAGAGAGAGAGAGAGAGAGAGAGAGAGAGAAGAGGGGAGGGAGATCTGTACAGGGGGATGGACTGAAGCTCTCCAGCCGGGGAGCAGAGCCTCAGTCTGGGCAGCCAGGAGCAGCAGAGGTGCTGTCTGCCTCCACCACCAGGACAGGACACTTTGTCCCGTCTATAGAAGTGTGTGTGTTTGCGTGCGTGTGTGTGTGTGTATGTGTGTACGTGTTGGCAAATAAAACCAAGGAGATTGCGACTTTAAAAAAGAAAGGAAGACCCAGCAAATCGGGGGTACATCGTCGTCGGTGGCATGATGGGGGGCAGAGAGGTGTGTGCGTTCTCCTCACGGAAGCAGCGCTTTAGGATGTGATGTCTGCCCGACGCGCAGAGATGCTGTGAGCTCTGGTATTAGCAGCCAGCTGCGCACCGAGCCGCTCTCTCCACCCCTCCCTCACCGTCCCTTTCCCTCCCCAGCATCCCCGCTCCCCTACAGCACCGACCATTCGCTGAACCCGGGGAATCGGTTCCACACTCCACGGCTGGCGTCCCGCTCGGAGATTTGACACGAGGCAGGTATGTGCGGCGGCGCAGCGCAACGCACCCTCCCCTGTCATCCACACACACACACACACACCATTTTGGGCGCTGTTTGCATGCGTGTGTGGATCTGTGAGTGTTTCACTTCATTCCGTGTCTTCTTGTTGCTTCCCTCCCCTCCATCCCCCCGTGGCCCTGTGAGTGAATTAATGAAACGTTATATGAGAAGGATGCGGGTAGATGGCATCGTCTGTATATCGATGGAGCCAACCTGAGAAATACAACAAATCAAGGGGTGGGGTGTGTGTGTTGGTGATGGTGGGGGGTGACATTTGGACCAATTGTTGCTGTTTATTTAATGAATAAAGAAATAATCCCAGCCTGGTGCAGGCACAGTCGATTCCACAAATGCCCAGTTGATCTGCTTCCCACCTTTCCTCATGTTGCTCTGCATAACATGGCACAACATGAGAGCATGTGTGCAATGCTGCTGTTTCACACAGAGCAAAACGCGATGAGGCTGGATCCRGTCATGACGGCCAAAGATCTGGTAATATTTTGATTTATGAGGGGAGACAATCTGTTGTGATGTTGGCTTCCTTCCTAAGGCTGCAGACGAAGACACCACTATTAGGAAATAGACCACTCAGGAAAGCAGGAAAGGTCGGATTGTGGCTGAGGATGGGCGTGAGGGCAACATGATCTGGGGATGCACACACACACACATACACACAGCCACACACACGTACACCACACACACCTCCCATGCACAGCTTCCTCTGGTACAGGCTACTCCGCTCTTCCCTCAGAGCGGCAAATTGCATGCTTAAAAGCAATCATGCACAGAGGCATGCATGGCTCATGTGTGTTCATGCACAACTGCACACGCAGATACACACCCGTGCACTCACAACTGCTCTCATCCACATTCAACCGTAATCCATAATCGTGGGCTCTGGAGACATGAYGTAACACATAATCATGTCTCATCTATATGCATCCATTTTTGGAAGGTTTGCACAGAATGTCTCTCCAACTCACCCGGAGAGATGTGTGTGGTGGGGAACAAGCAGCCCACCACAGCATGGAGGGAAATCGCTCGAAGCACGGTGCTCTCAAATTGGCTAACTTGGGTTCTACATCAGGAGGCACACYATAAGTTGTAGTATTGTGAGAAATAGGTTAGCGAGCCTCCAACTGACAGCCTTTTTCATTAAAAAAGGGGAGTGGCAGAAATATTCTATGAGACATGAAGTGTTTCAGTGTAACATGCTCTGCTAATCAGATACATTTAGGGAGTAAAATAAGTCCAAAAGGTCTCTTGATAAGGATGCTTGGCCTACAGAAGCAGAGTGTCAGAGGGAGTGGTTGTGGTGATGGGGTGCTTCCCCTTCCTCTGTAAATGAATCACAAATGGGAGGGGTTGTATCACAGGACCACAATCTTTCTGTTATCATTTTAACCACTCATCTCAGAGCAATCAAGATGGGAAAGAAACAAGTTAACAGAGATGTGGAGATGCATTAAGGAACATTTACTGCTTAGACCAGTGTTCACAGAATCAAATAAATGGGATTGTTGGGAGAAAAGTATTATGACAACAAATTAACCACAGCAACAAACCAAATATTTATCACCTGCTATCACGAAATGTGAGTGTCTGTTGGCAAAATACGATATATCATGATCTGGTGGACAGATTTTTATAAAACTGAAAAAAAAAAAAAAAAAACAATTCTTGGAATTACATCTACAGCTGAAGAACTCTTAGAGTTAACCAGTTTAAAGATGGCTGCCTCCGTTAATTAACCACGAGAAACACAAAAATGGTTACAACTTAGTCACTTTTACAGACACTGAGCTTGATATGGCAGTAGTTGAGATGCTAACAGAGTTTATGAGCTCCTTATTTAAAATGTTGGCATGCAAGGCGGTGTGCGATATCCTATACTGCTACTTTTATTTCAAATGCATTAAGCCAAACATGTGACTTGCTAGATTGTATTTATTAAAAAAAGCAATTAGATATTTTGTAACGTAAGAACAATAATAGTTATTAAATGCATCCTGCAGAAGGTAGAAGAGTGTGAGCATACACTAATGCAACTCATATAAATCAATTCCCACCGTCCACATTTCTCTAATAATCATATCAGTTTCCCACTTTCATTTATATGTGCTTGTCATGATGGCACCAAATAATCTTCCGTGCGACCGATGTGAGTCTGCCCAAAGAAGAGCAGAAGCTGCAGATTCTGTGGTCATACTGGTAAAACACACATAAGCTGGATGAGGAAATCTAGCTATTCGTCATCTCTTTCTCTCAATTCTTGCATCATTACACTCTAATGGAACGATACAGGCGATACCTCCTGGGCATTAGCAAGTCATTTGTGCATCAACTCCAGCTCATGAAGAAAATGAATGCTTCATTTGTCAAACCTTAACATGCGAATGTCAGGATGTTGGCTTTGTGAACAGAAAAAAGCAGCTTAGTAATTGGTGATTAACACCCACTAAACACCAGTTTCCTTTGAGTGCGATGTGTCCAGACAGAACGCAGCCACGGTGCACCATGGTGTGTTTTTTTGTCTGTGCTGTCTCACTGTCTGCTAGAATAAAGTGTCACAAATCCACACATCCTGCATCACAAGCATRTCAAAGTACAAGTCTGAAAGGGTGCAAAAAAGATTAGTTATTTTGTGCATGGACCACAGTTGTAGCCTATTTTGTAAATTCAACCAAATCAAAATATAGGCGAGGTATTGCTTTTAAAATATGGCATTTTTTTAAAATAAATCTTCACAAATAGTAGTTCTCTAAATGCAAAGCAAAATGTTTTTTGAAACAAAATTGTTTTTACCTAAAAAAAGATGTGAGCATGAAACAGAAAGCACATCATTACTAAATAATTAATCCTGCATGACTGTTAATGTATCTTTTTCAAACTATACACCTCAAAATGTAAAAAAGACACTAAATCCTTTGCATAGAATTATTTGAAAATATTTGCTTCAAATAACAGAAAAGTTGTAATTATAAACTTGCAATCAAGAAAAGTCTGAAACCTTATACTGTTCGTAATAAKGAAAACAATTAAAACTTTGTTTCAGCTCATAATAGGCCAATACTTCTAAAGTTTAAATGTGCCCAACCCCAAGTAAAATATTTAAGCAAATTTAATAACTTAGTTAATCTTGCAGATGAACAGTTAAATAAGTAAACAATGCACACGATAAACAAAATGTAATAAATGCTACCATCTATTACTGAGCAACCCAAGTTATACACATTATGTGAGTAAGCAATGAATAATAAAAGGTGAGCATAAAAAGTAATGGATGATGTGGAGACCAGAACTGTTTTGATGTTCAGTCCCATTAATAGCTCATAATGGATCCTTTTCAACGGTGCTATCCAACTGTTGGTACAGTAAATTGTCAAGTAAAAAAAGAATACAATTGATTTAAACATTTTAGAATGTTATTGATGTAATATGAAGTGAAGAAATGAAATGGCTTTAATTTAGGTCAGATATTACAGAGCTATCTGATACAAATAGCAAGGGCAGATGCACTTAATTGATTGAAAAGTAAAAACAAACAGTCTTAATGCATCTCAATAACTCAGGTAGAAAAATATAACAAGGTTGAGTCAGGTCCTCTGGACAGGTTCTTTGTTGTTGAAACATTTCTTCTTTTATTCAAAATACTTCTTAAATTTTTTAATCAAATAAACTAAAAGAAATACCTAATTGGAATAAAATGATGCTATATAATGGATGGAATGACTGATAATGATTTTGTGTTGACCACGAAATAATACGTGTCCAGCAGTACAATACTATTAGCACCCAGAAAATAGGTCATTTTCAAGCCAAACCAATAAGTTTGCAGCCTCCACAAGATAGAACCAAAGTATAGCCAAAGTGGTAATCATTTAATATTAAATAGTGTGAGAACTGTTCTGTAATCCATCTARTTTCTTACGCTTATTTGTGATTGGGTTGTGGAGGCAATAGATCCACGAGGGAGACCCAGATATCCCCTCCCCAGTGACATTCACCAGCTCATCCTGGGGGATCCCAAATTGTTTCCAGGCCAGGAAGGAAGCCTACAGCTAGTTCAGGACCTGCTCCAGGGTCTTCTCCCTGTGCAATATGTCTGGGAAACCTCTAAAGGGAGGCACCCAGAAGGCATCCTAAGTAGGTTCCCGAACTACTACACCTGACTCCTTTTGCTATGCAGTAGTCTGAGACCCCACGCGCCCACCCCCATAATGATGAAGCTCCTCATCTTATCTCTATGGCCAAACCTGCCCACAATGTGAAGGAGGTTCATTTTTGCCCACTACCATAATGCAGCTGCAGGGTTGCAGTAGATTGTTGGTCACTGCTGTGCTTTCATTTTCCTGAGGCTGAGGGTTCAAGCCCAGGTTGCATCAGGAAGGTCATCCAGCACAAAACCATTGTCAAAGCTTTTGTATTAGTTCACATGCTGTGGTGGCCCCTACAGCAAGAGGAGGAGGAGGAGGAAGAAGAAGAAGAAGAAGAAGAAGAAGAAGAAGAAGAAGAAGAAGAAGAAGAAGAAGAAGAAGAAGAAGAAGAAGAAGAAGAGGAAAATGTAAACTATATAATGCTGCTACAATAACATGATCCAGCTTCAGAACTCTTTAACAGTCATTTAAAGACCAAAGCCAATGTATGTTCCACAAAAATATCAATTTTGGTTAAATATTTGTTCCATTCAGCAAAATAAATAAATAAATAAATAGTGTTTTTTTACACAATCTTAAAAATCAATTGATCTTCATTTGTAACACAAATAATTCAACACTCATCATTCATTCTCATTAAACCTTTTTAGTTGTGTACACAATAAATGCACCAGTTTCATGTCACATACATGTTCTTCTGCAAACGGCCATGAGGTAAAAATAATTAGTGGAGAAGTAACCTGATAAATTCAAATCTGAATCAGTCTGGTTTTATTTWACCAGCTGAAAATGATGACATCAATATTTTCTGTAGCAGCTGTGCAACATTCCACTACCTCAGGATATTTTTGAAGAAAAAAATACTTCACCTGTTTTTTTTTTTTGTGCAGATTTATTTATGCCAATTGAGCTAAATCATCTTGTTTTATGTTTTTTTATGCAACAATGCAATAGAAAAAGTGTCACCACAAGCAATTATTTACTAATGTGCCCAACTTGTAGCAGTGACACTGTAGTAGCTCATTAGGAGACACATTTCCCTTTCAAATGTTCACAATGTCTAAAGTGATTRTTATTTAGAATGACTAATACCGATTAACTGTGGTTGTGTGGTTTACTTCTGTGTCATACAATTATACAGAAAGGCTCATATTCAAGATGGTAAAAACTTTGTGCCAACCTTTAAACATTTTTAAATATTTCGTTATCAGCTGACAAATTTGGATCTCAAAAGTTGTTACAAAAGGCTTGCCATATGCTATTTGTGAGCACAAAAAAAGGTTATTTTCATATATAGTCAAACTGAATCGTATACTGATTGAAATTGAATGAGAATTGTGTCCAAAATTTGGATTTTTACTTGACTTCAGAACTGTTACAAATATTATTTTTATGGTTTTATGCTAATTTAGGTAAACATATTTAATAAATTCTTGTGGTACCTCAAATAATTACACAGTTTTACAAAAAACACTAACRTAATTGTATTTTACTAATTCTGAACTCTATGCCATCATATAAGGTGGTAGGAGGGAACCTTGATGGCAACCAGTATTTAGATTCCGTGAACACGGTTCTTCATCTTGGTGCAGCAATAAAAGATAACTGTGATGCTGTGTTTCACAGCTCATTTGAAGTGAACATGTCTCTGTGGTCATGAGACTGTAGAGAGATCAAACTCTAAACCCCAGAACTAATGTGGAGCAGCTGTCCGATCCTCTGCACAACAAAACATCAGTCTTTTGACGCAGTTGACCAGTTCCACTCTAAATAAAACACACCTCTCAGAGCCACCCCAAGCTGTTGAAGCTTAAACTCTACATGGTTCAAATTACTTGGCTTTTTTCCCCAAACACTATAAGATTGTGACGTTGTGCTCTTTGCAASTAGGCCTAGGTGCTGAAGCATACTAATTAAATTAATTTGGGACATGAAGTGTTCAACATTATAAGGGATTCACGCAGTCATTGTAATTAGCAAAGGCATTTATACAATTTGTTTAAACCAGCAGGAAGCAAAAAGAGTCACACATTTTGTCTTTTATCTGAATGACACTTTTTTTGTTAATTCTGTCAAATGAAATATTACCTTTGGCATTCATTATCAAACATATTCTGCAAAAATAGTTTTTAGAAGTATAAACAAATAGTTTGGTGCTTAGTGTGGCGCAGACACTCTGACAAGAGTGCTGTTGTGTTGAATCAATTAAAATAATTGGCTAGCATTTGCTGTAGATGCTGTAGAAGCATTAGTGTAACCGCTGGGTCTATTGACCTTGACTGACACTTACTTCACATACTTGACTGTACAAACTGTCTCAACACTGTCTTTGTCTTTTACTCTCATAGGAGCTCCAACATACAACATACTAGACATTATTGTCTGCAGGAATTTATGAAGATTTTATAATTCTGAAATACTTTTTAGACAATTATTAGAAAACATTAAGGAATAACCCTGGTAATTTTCTTTTGTCTAAGTGCTCAGATACTTTTAGCGAACATTTGGGTGTGGCAGCAAAATAAAACACTTGCGATATTGTTTTGTCGATATTTTGACTTAGGAGATTGTATGTAATTTCTTTCTTAGATTACTATTTGTATTTTTACTTTTTTCTGTGTAATATGAAAGCTTAATCAAACTGCAATRTAAAAATAAATTGTGTGTGTTTTGTTTTTTTCAGAGAATACTCCTTTTTCTGGAGGAAGGACACTGGATTTAGAAACACTTGTGGCTCTCTGCACAGACTGTGGTTTTAGTGATTTTGAGCTGGGCTTCTCCTGCCAAGCGTAAGCCAGTTGTGCTTGGTTTACCTACGCTGCATTCTCGGAAATTTCCTTCTTTCACCTGATGATAAAACCAGTTCACAGGATCACCATCCATGGTTGCTGCCCTACTCAAGACTGTAACATTCTTTATTGAAAAGATTTGCAAAGGAATGTTTACAAAGAAATTGGCAAACCCAATAAAGAAGAAAGAAAGAAGTGAAAATAAAGAGCCCAAATCAACCACTGATTTGCAAGCACAGAATTTAACTCTCTCAACCACTCTTAAGACTACAGTTAAAAAGATTTCCAAATGCTCTTCGGCACGTAACATATCGCTTGAGGAGGACGACAGAAAGAACGACTGCTCTTCTTTGTCACCCACTTTCAGTTATCGTGTGGCCATAGCAAATGGACTCCCAAAAAACTCAATTTTTTTGAACAATAATGAAAGCATTTTTCCTGACGTTCTTTCGATTGATAGTAGCTACTCTGACTTCTTAAGTGAGACAAAACCTGTCCGGAGACTAGATGAGCATAAATCACACACTATGCCAGTAAGACGAAATAGGAAGAGTCTCATCAGTTTAGCTCCTTCTGATGGCAGTTCTGAGGGGGAACGAGTGGAACGTTCCAGTTTACATACACTTCGGCTGGGTGCTCTACGCAAGTTAAGAAAATGGAAAAAGAGCCAAGAATGTGTCTCCTCAGACTCAGAAGTGAGCAACTGGAGGAAAACTCTGGGCATTCGGAGCAAATCTTTGGACCGTGCTGGACGGCAGCAAAAAAGCTCAACTCTGGAGCCTGGGTCATCTTCAACAGGTTGCATCAGTCAGACCCAGGATGTAATGGAAATGATTTTCAAGGAGCTTCAGGGGATCAGCCAAATAGAGACAGAACTATCTGAGCTTCGTGGTCATGTAAATGCACTAAAGAGCTCTATCGATGAGATCTCCAGCAGTGTAGAGGTAGTTCAGAGTGAGATAGAACAGCTTCGCTCAGGGTTTGTCCAGTCCAGAAGGGAAACACGAGACATTCATGACTACATAAAACAAATCAGCCACCAGGCCAATAATTTAACCTTACGATTCCTAAATGTTCCCGAAGAACGTTCGGAAAAAACAGAAAGTTTAATATATAAGCTGCTGAAAGAAAAAATGGGTTTTGTTGATGCCCATAAAACAATTAAAATCGAGTTAGCGCATAGATTAGGGCAACAAAGAGAATGTTCTAATGCAAAACCTCGTCCTATAATTGTTATTTTTACCACACCACAAGATAGGGATGTAGTCTTAAAAAAATGCTATAAGCTTAAAGGTACAGGGATCACAGTTTCTACTGATAGCTTGCCAAGTGATGGGAAGGAGAGAAAAGACAAAACCATGACATCCTCACAAACCTATGAAAGTATGGATATAAAAGTCTCAGGAAAAGACAAAGTAGTAGAGAGTGATGACTGGGACTCAATGGACAGTGATAAAGAACTTGATGAGTTAAGTAAAAATAAATATGCAATGGTCATTTCAAAGCCTGTTCACAAGGCCAAATCTGAAAAAAGACGGTCCCACGACCACAGCCGGTCGGGAGATGAAGCGTGCTACTCAGGCACAGTTCATTATGCTGATGATCCTTATTATGACCCTGACAAGCATGCAAAAACTTACTATTCTGATTTGACCTCTGGTTGGCTTTCTCAGAGTGACTATTCTACTCCTAAACTTAGTCGGTCTGAGTCTGATTGTTCAAAACTTTGCCAGTCTTACTCAGAAGACTTCTCAGAAAGCCAGTACTTCACACGAGCAAATGGTTGCTCCCTGCTCTCCTCTTCTGATCAGGAACTGTGGCAACGAAAACAAGAGGACATGGCCTCTTCTTGGTATGCTAGCCCTAGTCACCCTCCCAGTCATGGTAATCAAAGTTATGAACACAATGAGGTTGAAACTACAGAAACTATTGACAGTGGGGTGAGCAATGGGCTTGTCTGCATGTCTGGGGATAGAAGTCACTACAGTGGTTCCCAGTTATCTTTGCAAGGTGATCTGTCACCATGGAAAGACTGGCATCATCTAGAACAAGGAGCTGATTCTGGCTTGGAAGCTTCTATAGAGGTTAGCAGCCCCTTTGACCCATCAACCATCCCTGGTTTTCCAGAGAACATCACTAAATGTCAGGAGGTTGATTTGCAGTTTGAGGGAGATGAAGAGTTTATGATGCTTGACAGGGAACCTTCTTTACCAACTATAACCACCCACATTATTCCTCCTATCACAGAACGAGAATCAGTCAAGACCTCTGCCAGGCAGTCTAAAGAAGGAAGTAAGGTTATCACAAAAGAAAGCACAAAGTCATCRCCGAAAGAGGTTCCTAAAGTTGCTCCTAAAGCAACACAAAAACAAAGTAAATTGACTCCTAAGGATGAAAACCCTAAAATACTGGCTAAAGAAAATCCAAAGATTTCTGCTAAAGTTTCATCTAAAGTAACATCTAAAGTCACCACTAAAGACTCACCTAAAGAAATATCAAAATCAGCTGTTAAAGAATGTGCCCACGTAATCTCTAAAGACACTCCTAAATTCACACCCAAGGAAACCACAAAGCCAGTAGTTAAGGAGGTGTCTAAAGTGACACCAAAGTCAGTTACTGGTGAGACTGGCAAGGTCTCTTCAAAAGTGACTTCAAAAGAGAGCCCTGCAATGACTCCTAGGGAAAGTCCTAAAGATTCACCTAAAGAGAGCCCAAAAATAACACCAATTGACACCCCTGTTTTGACCCCTGACTCAACTCCTAGAGAGTCTCCAAAGGAATCCCCTAAAGTCATTGCTAAAGATGCTCCAAGAGTTCCATCGAAAGAAGTTGTAAAAGTTGCTGCTAAAGATATTTCCAAAGAAGCTTCAAAAACTCTTCCCAGAGAGATCCCAAAAGAGCTACCTACAGTAGCACCTAAGGAGACGAATAAAGTAGCCCCTAAAGAAGTTTCTAAGATTCCACCTAAAGAAGCTCCAAAAGTACTCCAAAAAGAAAATTTTAAAGTGACCCCTAAAGAGCCAGCTAAAGTAGCTCCAACAGACGTTCCCACAGTAGCAAATAAAATAAGTTCTAAAGATATTTCCAAGGACACCCCCATAAAAGGTCATAATGAAAAATTCCCTGAATTAGATGTTAATCATAGCTTTCATCAGTCCCAGAGCAAGTCCACAAGCATGTATCGAAGCCAGAGCGAAATTCGAACAGAGAAGGTTGAGGAGGTTCCCAAGTCTTGGAGCAGTAGACTGAGCATTGATCTCAGTGAGAAGTCGTTTGGTTTTGGCTTTGGATCTACGCTTCAAAGAGCTAAGTCAGCTTTGGAGGTTGTTTGGAAGTCAGGTTCGCAGACTACCCCTGTTCCTCCTGAGGAACCAAACAACTCATCTTCCTCCTTYATGGGACGTTTTCGTACCATGTCCACTTCTACTGCAAATACCCCTTGTACTACAATGGACTCAAATATCCACACAGAGCCTGTATTCTATAAGGCTGAAGAGGATAAAACAGCATTAGAAGCAGGAGAACAGTCGGTGGACAGTGAGACCCATTATGTTGAAGTAATGGAGCAGGTACTAGCTAACCTGGAGAACAGGACTAATGTGAATGAAAATAAGGAGCCTGATGAGCTTGAACCAGAGTGTGGGACCTCCCAGGATTATGATGTGTCTGAAGACATTGAGGCATCCCAAAACATTGAGCCTACTCAAGGACCCGAAGCTTCTCAAGTTTTTGAAACGTCTGATGAATATGAAGCAAGTAAAGAGACGCATGTTTTGGAGTATGATTGCAGTTTGGATGAGCAGTATGATGAAGAGTACAGTGAGAACTATGAAAACCAGCTCACTGAGGACACTGCTGAATATGATGCAATGGTTGAGTATGTAGATGTTGAAGAAGCAGATGAGACCGAGGACAATGATGAGACAGAAGAAATGGAAGAGGGCATAGAGGAGCTGGAAGAGGTGGAGGAGATAGCAGAGGAGGCTGCTGAAGTAACTGAAAAAGTGGAACAACAACAGCAGGGAGATGAAAACATCAATGTTCCTGAGGAAAAGCCAATAGAAGAACCACCCAAAAAGCGTGTTCGTCCCACATTTAAGGAGGCAGCGCTGAGGGCTTACAGGAAACAAATGGCTGAACTGGAGCAACAAATCCTGGCAGGAGGTATGGCTTTTCATTTTTCTATCTTTTTTTGTCAGAATGATTGTGTTACAGACCTACAGGTCAAGTAGCAGAGAACAAATATATTATGGCACATGACAACAGTCAATA
The DNA here is from genome assembly GCF_001266775.1 of Austrofundulus limnaeus. Classification (NCBI taxonomy): domain Eukaryota; kingdom Metazoa; phylum Chordata; class Actinopteri; order Cyprinodontiformes; family Rivulidae; genus Austrofundulus; species Austrofundulus limnaeus. Next base: position 306,115 of record NW_013952713.1, on the reverse strand, counting down.
ATGCAAATGTACATTCATCATTTTAATACAACATAATGCAAAACCAAGGTATTTTATAATGTCAGAAAAAATGGTGGTAAAAAATCAACAGTTGCTTTACTTTTGAATCAGACATACAGTAAGTAACATAATTCATGCAGCTGCCTTCCCTTCTTATAATGACTTTTCTAAGTGTTATTTAAGACTGTAATCAGTGTCTTAAATTCTTTTTTATAAACATACTGACATGTAATACCCGATGCTACCTGTAGTGGAAATAGTTCATCAGTAGCATAAGGACCTATTCAGAGCTGACACAAACATGCTTCCTGCTCTACAGGAACAGCTCTACACAGCTCTAAGCATGAATATTCAGACTTGGTAAAAATAAATAAATAAACAAATAAATAAATAAATAAATAAATAAATCTTGAGGACCCCCTGTGATCAGATCACAGATACCCAATCTMCATGTAAATAAGAATGTGGCCTATGTTGCACAGTCAGCTGCCTATAGTAGGTTTTTAATATGTTTACTGTTTTTGCATACTATAGGTGTGTATTTAATTTAATTTAATTTAATTTAATTTAATTTAATTTAATTTAATTTAATTTAATTTAATTTTATTTTATACTGGACAAATCCTCTCAACTGTGTTTTAGTATTTGTATTTTGTATGTTCCTTTATGACAGTGCTACAGTTGCATTGAATCAAAATTCTGCAGCTGATGGGGTCAAGACTTTCTAAAAAAAGTAAGATTGATTCGTTGATAGAACAATCCTCCACCTGGCAAGAAAAGACACAAGAAAATTTCCCTCTTATTCAAAATTAAAAAACCCTTGACCTACAAAGGCTACAAATCAACACCGGTGGTGTGACAGTGTTTGTGCATAGCAACGTTGTTCATTTTGCATAGATTATTTTAAGTGTAAATTGCAATCTCCAATCCACTTTATCATATTTGTAGAAGAGATGCGGCCTCTAATCTACAAAACAGAACACGAATTGATAAAACTAATTTGACACATGAGGTTTTGTCTGTTTTATATCACTTTAAAGAGAAAAACATAAAAAAGTATCATTTGTAATAGAAGTGAAATGTAAGCAAACATGACTGGTCATGATGTATTTAAACATCTTATTAATAAGTGCTCACTAAGTCTTATATGATTATGTTGAATAACATATATTTTTATTTTTGCTTTATTTAAATTTGTTAGCTTTGAACTTCAGTTCCATTCAGAACAATTTTTGCACAACAACATATTAGGCTCATTGACTTATTGCTTATTGTGAATAATGTGAAGACTGCAACACACTCCAAATAAATTTGTGACCAAATGGCAATATTCAGTGACTGCTTTTTTTCTTTTACAAATTACTACATTTTTACATAAAGTAGATCATTTTTGATATATCTGTTGTGTTTAAATCATGCATTTGTTTTTGTTAGAGTATAATGAAACGTTTTTATATGGATAGTAACTATACATTGTTTCCAAGGTACTTTTGCAAGTGTCTACTCTGCRTCTTGAGTTGAGCCAAACAATGTGAAGTTTTAAGAATAATGAACTCAGTTTGTTTAATATTATTCTGCCACAGATGAGGAGACAGTCTAAATGTATTTATGATGTTTTTGCTACTTTGTSAAATTATGACCTTTGCGTGGATTATGGGTACTCCCCATGCTCATGCTCTGGATGGTGGCATATGTGGCGGAGTCTCATCAGTATTGCCACTCTTGCGCCTATCTTCAATAAGCTACAGTAGTGTTTGTATTCAGATGCTAATTTGCAATCCCAAGGGCAACCTGTAACCAGGTCAGCCTTGCTAGGAATATTTATAGAGGTCTGCTGCTAGTAAAGTTTGCTGTTTGCTCCTCGAGGACCATAAAAGGTAGACCCTGCTTATGCTTAGTGCATCATTTCTCAAGAAAGATGGATTCAAAAACATGCGGATACAGAGAATGAAAAGTCTCYATTTTTTATGCGATTTCATTTCTAAATTTTCATGGGAAACCGAGGGAAGACCTCTACTCAACACTTTCCACATTTTCAGAAGCTCTGGATTTTAGATTAAACACTTTTTTAATATCAGCAGCATCTGAGCTTGAATGATTACTCACCACTGTTAACATCCTGGTTGCTATTGCATAATTTATTACCTATTAAATAATTTCTAAGATTTATTAGAGATGCAACTTTTTCTTGTATGCTTTTAAAAGAAAATGTATCTATAGAAATGGCAAAAATATATATTTTCAAATATACTTCTATATATACAACTTCTGATAGTACTACTACTACTATAAATAATAAAAAATAATTAATATTTCTGAAATACTGCCCAGTGTTTACTAATTTTCATTAGTATATTTTGTTTAGGACAGGAAAGTTTGCTGGATATTCATTTACATTGTAATTTTCAAATGCTTCAAAGAGGAACAGAAGTGTGAACTTGATTCAGAATGATTACATAGTTAAGCTTCAGACTAACCAAGACATTTTCACTTGTAGGACTATTTGCTGCCTGGATTGGCCTTTAACTATAACCATGTTTTTAAAAAAATGTTTACCGTTGTCTAGAAGATGCTAACATTAGCTTGCTAAAAGTAGCTTCAGTTAGATATATTACATGTTTGTACATATGATAGCTTCAAATAAGCTTCTACCAACAATGGGAAGATAACAGGTTATTCTTTATGCATGTTGTTGCTGTCAATTGGCCATGAGTTATCTGGTCACATATATTTTCTGAAAAGTCTGAGGACATTTGAGCCCTGCTGCTTTTATAGGAGGACATGTGAAATGCTGCATGGAACCAGGAAAGCAAGGTTAGCTGCATATAGTAGGTGAGGGAATAAAAGCCTTGCTTATATACAGTATTCATGTATAATTTGTTTATGTCGAACTAGAATTGTGAATTGGCTCCATTTCAGGATTACTGATTATTGATACTTTTGAGCAAGTCATCATATGTTCACAAAATACTTTATTGTACGTGCACAATATTACCAACAATTGTCCATGGTCAAAGGTATTTTTTTAATTAAATAAAAAAAATAAGCAAACAAAAAATAATAAACCAATAGCAATCTATTAGTCATTGTTTAAGGCTTTTTAAGATATAGAAGAAATAC
>NW_013952713.1:292280-302290 GCF_001266775.1 Austrofundulus limnaeus | reverse complement strand
ATGTATAACTGGTTGCAGTCCTCCTGGCACTTAACAGCATATACAACATTGCTCTGTTTGTGCCGGGGCACCGGATCTTTGGGGTGAACCCCTTTGCCGTAATGTGTTTTGGGGTTTGAAAGCCTCTGTAGTCAGATTGCAGCTATTGCCAGTATCACTCCACCCACTGTTAACAATACTGTAAGTGTTAATTAGGTGTCAATGATAGCCATGTGATGTGAGTATCAGTCACATGAAGGCAGGGCTTAAAAGCCTGAATTTTGCCTGAAACTCTCAGACTGAAGAAGTCTCTTGGAGGAGAGACGAAATGTTTCATTAGAGAAGAACCCGTCCAGAAAACCTATAAAAAAATTTTCTGTTTGATTTTTTCCTGGATTACTGAGATGCATCAGGACACTGTAAAAAGATATTAGTCTAAAGAAAACTTAGTGCTTTGGAAGAGCAATAAACATGTGATAAAGATTTGCATTGTTACATGAATTTAGTACAAAAACTGGCTACAGTATTTAATCTGTATCATTCAAGACATCATCTTACAACAGAGATACGTTTGGGATTTTTTTTATGCACATTTTTCTTGTCTGTCTAGTCCTGATGTGTGTGAGCCATAGCAAGAAAAGAGATTTTTAAAGATTTTCAYAGGCCCTGCTTCTCTTTTGTCAGAATATCCACTGTTTTTGAGGAGCTGCTTGGAAATACCTTTATGCCCTTGAGCACTGACAGCTTTAGACTGCGGCTGTGGTGTAGCTACAGTGTCACTGTGCTGACAGCTGAACGTGACTGTGAATGTCAGAGTCTCATGAAAATCAGATCTCTCTTTGCTTTTATGACTTTTGTGTCAATGCACAGAATTCCTCTTCTTATTTGTATTTGAAGACTCYGGAGTGCATCTTTGTAAATTTGCACTGTTCTCGTAAGAGCATATTTTTTCTGCCTCCTGGGCACATTGGGGCATTGGTCAGTCCTGGTAATACTATCAGCCAGGTGTAAGCTTTTCTGTTCCTCGGAGCTTTGATCTATGGACTGTGTGTTCATGTGTGTCAGCAATGAAACTGAACGGATTTACTGCTGCTGTGGCCACCTTAATAATACTTTGTTACGCACACACACATCCACACACACACACAAACACAGGGGGTACAATCAGGTACGTTTTTGTTCCACAGATTTAAGGCACCTGTGAAATGAGGTTTATATCAGCAGCCTGTAGCCYATCTTTGTGGTCCAGCTTTATCTGGTGTAGCTGTAGACTTGCTGGTGGAGTAAATGCCTCTATCTTGGAAAGCTGTGCTGAAAGCAGCCCAGCTGATCTCTTCCATGGTACCGTTTGCAGCTAAGCTCTTTTTTGGGTGTAGTTTTTCTGCTTGTGCCATGGACAATATGTTCTCACATGTGTGCAAAAGATAATTTACTATCAAAGCTAACCTTCTGATTAATATCCATGTTTCAATRTGGCAAACAAGGAGGTATTACTTTGTATTTTTGCTGTTATTTTAATGATGCTTCCATGAGGACCATTCATCATAAAAAGAAATGCACATGTTGTAAACGACTACAACACTAAACACACACTGCATACAATTATTTACCAAGCCATATTGTTATGTCAAGTCAATTTCCATTCCCAKATTCATTGTTACTTTGTCACTTCATAATAAATGTTCARTTGGACCACTTTTTAATTTTAGGTGAACCCATCAAACACTATGGAATGGGTGATTTTACATTCAAGGAGCAGAGTAACACTGACTTACAATTTATTAACAATGAATCAACAATCTGTTGTGTTGTTTTGATCAGACTAACAAGTAGATTTTGCTCGTGAACAACTATTTCTCATTAGTAACACATTCAGTTCTGATTATTTTGCCAAATGTCACCCACAGATCAACAGCACATCAATCACACCTTCACCATTCTGTTCTCTTGCTGTTATATTTAAAAGGCAGCATGGTATCAACTGCCTGTGTTTATCTAAAATATGTCTCCATAGCTAGGTGTGTTATKTCAGGTTATTTCATTGATCAGAACCATACTTATATACATTTCAATTCACTTTTGCAATTTTTAAGGCCCTTTTCTAAGTGTGAGAGGGAAATTCTCCATTTWTTTTCACCTAGGAGATTTTTCTTTTACAACAGTGTTCTCCTGGTGCTACTGTGCAAACCATTCTTCTATTCAAAACTCATTTCCTCAAGGCACATGTTGACTCTGTCTCAGTCTCTGAATAAGATGTTTAGTAAAGTAGAATTGTGTCACCAAACAGTGAGAGTATCAGTGTCCTAACTGTGTGCATTTTGTCTCGATCTAATCCTTCCTAACTCTTTTCCTCTCTTGTCATTTTCTTTTTTTCAGACGCCAGTGCTTTGGATACTCAGGTTTTGAGTTACAGTTTTTAATTAGCCAATTGGACACTTGTGATTTCTTTGCATGTGCATGTGCTTTTGTGCTTTGTGTGGTGACAGTGTTTTTTAGCTAGTGTAGTTGAGTTTATTTTTGGGTGTCTGTGTTTTGTTTGTTCTTGTGGATAAAGGACACTGGTATCTGTAGGGTTTYACCATGTAGCATGTATCATATTACTGTTATTTTCTGCTAGTTAGCACTTTATTCAGGCTTTAATTTTTTTGTGAATGGATTTTTGGTCAGCAAGGAGAGAAAGTGATGCAGCAGAAGGCAGATCTCAAACTTCTCTGTTTTAGCCCTCAGATTACACTGCTGTGGAATAATCTAGACTTTTGCCTGTTTTACACTCCTACTCTTCAGTTTTTAGTTAGTCCTCTACTGATCTGTAGTTTCTCAAGTACATCTACAAACTGTGCAATTTCTTTTTTTTGTTCCATCGTTTCCCCTGCTGTTTGTTTTTTGTGTCGTAAAGTGCCCTCTCTTTGTTTTTCTAGTCTTAAACTGTATTTTTATTTAATTGTTTTTTTTTTTCTTTTTTCCAGCCTCGCAGTCTTTTGGATCCCAAACTGCTCGGTTTGCAGTCTGGAGGGTGAGTGGTGGTTCGCGGCATGAAATAATTGGTTCACAGTTACACAAATCAGAGCTCCTGTGCTGTTTTGTACTTTGATTCAGAGGAACTGAGAACTGACATGGGAATTCTCTTGCAGGCAGCTCTAATTTAGTCATTATGCTACTGACTGGCACACCACAGAGAATAAACAAAAAAAAAAATCCTTATGCTTTCATAACTCTGTACTTTCCAAACTTTGGCCCTTGGAATTAACTTTATACTGCTCCTGTTTTCAAAATGTTGTATGGATAGTTTTTTTTTATAAAGTACCAAAGGGAAATTCATGCTAACCAAACCCCGCCTCTCTAAAATATTTTCAGACATTTTTTTGACTTCTTTGCCAACAAAATTTGCCAACTAGTCACCAACAGTCATAGTCCAGTAAGATACTACCCAAAGCAACCGTCTTCTACACTTACTGCTTCTGAGAGCAGTCAGAGTCAAAGTTCGAGAAGTAAAGCAAAAGCCTKTTAAGCTTGTCTCATTGAAACTTTACAGTGAAGGCTTGAGGATTGTTTTCTCTGTGGAGCCATTGTGGCATGTTGAGGTCAGTAAAAGAGGCTTTAAGGGAAAGCAGAGGTGATGCCAGTGAGTATAAGACTGATAAAAAAGGGGGTAGCAACGGAAGGTACACAAGACAGGAAAAAAAAGATAGAGAGGATGATGAAAACCAAACTAGAACTGGAGTTGCTGTCGACTGAGAAGCACAGAGTTTTGAGGCTGCAGTCAACACTCGCTGTTCACGTTCATTCAAGTGTGCTGTGGGTGGTCTGCACCACACGACGTGACGAGGAAGGGGGGTAAGACAGGTTCACAAGGAGGCATGATCCACGGTGTTTGCCAGCTGTGTAAATCAAGGCCCCCCCCTTTTACCGTAGTAATGTCTCCCCCAGCATGGCATTATTATGATATTAATACACCTTAAATCTGTCTGCTTCTACAGGGCTGGCAGTATTCTTTATGGTATTGACAGCATGCCAGATTTACGCCGCAAAAGGACAGTGCCTCTTGTCCGAGACCTGGTGAGTCATCTGCCTCAACAAGGTTACGTGTGATTTATGTTAAATCTATCTGTGACCCCATGTTTTACCACAGTAGTGGAATCCTGCACTGTGTGAGCACAGACCTCTGTTGAACGTGATAATAATATATTTTCTGGCAACTTGATAGAATGTTTTTTTGCTTTACAATGACAGAGTGGTTAACTATCACTGGGTTATGTAGCATCCTCAAAGCTGAAAGAATACTCTCTAACATGATTTTTTTTTATTTCTATTTGGGCATAAAACGTTTGATTTAGAAATATGACTTATGTTTGTTAGCGTGAATAATATAAACAGGAGTCATCAAATAAAATTAACAAAAATGAAAGAGTTGTAAATAAGCCTATATATACAGTCATTTAACAGTTACTGCAGCCTTTAAGGCTAAGGCTGTTCTGTTAAGAGCTCCAGGATTGTTAAATCTAACCTTAGCTGTATAACTTTGTTGCCTGATTAATTAGTCTAAAAARAGTATTTAAGATAATGCGTCACAGTGTTGCTTCATCATGTTTTTATTGCAACATAATGTGTGATAAAATATCCCACAGAGAAGCCTGTTGCAGTGAGGCCCATTTTAGCACAGTGCCACATGGTTGGTCTTTCTGACAGTCAACAGACTGCCGCGATGCCAGTAATATTCAYGTCTGCTTTATTCTGTAACTGTTTGTCGATTATGCGTTACACTCTTTGTCTGTCTTGTGTATGTTTGTTTCTCATCTTCATGTATTTTAGTCAAGTATTATCAGCACTCTTGGATTAAACCTCTTACAGTTTGTTTTATACTCTCTTTTAGTTTGTTTTGTTGAATGTATACAAAATGGATTTGATGCCGATGATAATGCTGCTTGATGTCATGGATGCTGATGAATGTTTTTATCATGGTGAACAACTTGAGTTGATGCTGTATTTGTCCATATCTCTCATTAAAAATAATAACCAACAATGTCTTGGTAAGTATGGGTTGTCGTTTTGTATTATTTTTTTTTTTTTTGGATTTTTTAAATATTTTTTACGTGTATATTTTGCCATTCCTACATGGACCCATAACAGCTATGGGTAATATTTTTCAGTGAGTTGTCAGATTTCAGCCTCGCCGATGCTCGCCAGTTGTCCTCAAGTCTTTTCTTGCTCGGCAGGTTTTGGAAAAAAAAAATACAAATAAATAAAATTGTAATAAATCTGAAATGTTGACAACTCAACCCAAAAATATATCAGAGAGACTTCATTGACTTCTGATTTAACTGTGTGAGGCTTTTAAATCATGTAAAAGTGACACTGAGCAAAGCCTTTTACACGTGGGATGAAGTCAGTAGTCAAAGCAAACAAATTGGTCCCCCTTTCATGCCTCCCCTCCTTTTTTTGTCAATGTCCCCCATTTGCTGTGTGATTGCTTCAGGGCAGCAACAGCGTTTGATTGGAACGGACAGCGGGGTTTCCCCTGTTATTACGGCGGGTTGCAAAAGTATCGACAAGCAAAACAAAACCAAAAACAACAACAAAAAATAAATAAAAAAAGGGAAAGAAAATGAAATGAAAAAGTTGATTGATTGAGAAAGCACCAACAGATAAGCTTCCAGATGCACGGTCTTATTGTATTGCCCGCAGCAACCTCAGCAGTGCTGGTGCATGTTGATAAACTTACATCAACACTCACAGTTCATGTAGAGGTCACGATCCTTCCTACATTCTCCATGGCTGCCATGGATCTTTACCATAGCTGAGCTGTAAAAACAAGAGGGTCGTGGTAAAGACTGATCCAATATTGTCAGCTGTCCATGTCTGCATTCCTTTGTTACATAACTTTCCTCAGTATGGGATTTATCAATCTATTCTCACCCAAACAGTGAATAATATTAAAACAGCTAACATATAWACTGTACTTGTGTGTGTATCTGTGTGTGTTTTTCCGTGTGTGTTGGTGAAAACAACTTGTGTGGGTGTGTACAGGTTARCGTTCCAGTAAGTTTTTGACTGTCTGAGAGATGTGTGTGTGTTTTAAGTGTGCGAGTTTTTTTTTAATGTTTTTGTTGTTGTGCAGTACAGCTGGCTTCACCCATACATGAACGTGTGTGTCTTGTGTTTCTCTGTTTGTGTCAAACTAATGTGCAGAGCAGACAGCAGAAAATATGATCAAAGCTTCATCCAACAGAGAGATGACTCTAAAAATGCCAAGCATGACTGCAGTTTAGTTACCTCCACTGCATGAGTGGATAAACAATCACGCAACAGCTGGATAATCTCTCTTGATGCATAGTTGAATTGTTCAGGAGCTCTACAGTATGTTCCAACTGGCAGTCCTGCATGGCAGTTGAGACACCTTTGCGCTCAGTATGAACAGTAAATGAAAAATGTCTGCTGTTTATGTTGTCAACGTTCACACTGCCCTCTCCATCTAAACTAATTGCTCTGTTTCTTCTTCATTTCTTTTTACCAACACTTGGAAAACCCAGGCTTTGGTAAGAAAACCTCTTKYGTGTCTTGCAGCTGATAATCTGAAGTACATTTAAGTGTCTAAAAACAAATCATATGATGTAATCTTAAAAGGGAACGAGGACACATSAGGCAAAATCCACTATTTTAGCCATCAAATGCRTTTTGTTGTGTTGTCTCTAGGAGTGCAGAAAATTTGAATATATATTTTCCAGTACACATCTATATTCTGTTTGAGTCATATTTTCCAAGCCGTTCAGTTTTCTTTATATTCTATGACATTTTATGACCTAATATGTCATAGTATTTGTGATGGAACTGCCAAAGTTCTGGGGGTAGGGGTTGAAGCACCTCATTTGCATTTAAAGAGACATAATCAAAACAAAGGAGTTGCTTTAAAAGAGGAGCTTGTGGAGTTACAATGAGGACCAAAGCATTGCAGTTCCACTAAATATAGAGCCCAACTGAGTGATTTAACATARAATAACTTGGTTTCTACCAGTTCAGTGAGTAAATCTGACAAAACTAACTGCTAAATAATGTAATGATCATGTACACATTTTTTACACTTAGTCATTTTACTTTCTTTTCTTATTGCTTGCAAAATCATTTAATTTCAATTTTGTCCYTTCTGTCATCTTCAGACCCTCACTGCTCGAAAGGCAGGCATCTCGTTTGCTCTGGTGAACCGATCCACCCTGAATAATGAAGAACTGGTGAGTATGTGAAAACAAGATTTTTGGGGTTTATTTTCCATTAAAAAGTAACCAAATGGTGTAAATCATGGACAATTTAAAATCTTTAACAAACTAGCTTACATGCTATTTATCTGTAAAAGGAAGCCTGAGCGTTCAGAGGCAGTACATGCTAATTTAACATACRGGAGAGAGATGCTTAAACCTTTTAACTATAAGTGCTAACCTCTGCACTATACTTTCTGGACACATGCTCTCATTATTTTTCAAGGCGGCGTTAAGAGAGCTATAATATTGGCAAACCTTTATGGCTATGCTTTGTTGCAGCTGTTGTTCCTCAGGGTTTGCAATTATGTTGCCAAGAACACAGCGTCCCAAAGTGATTTTTTCTATTGCRTTATTATGCACTCTATAATGTCCACACATCAATCCATCATCTGTCTGTTTTTTTTCCCCCTTTGGCCAAGAGGAATGCCGCAGCCTATRAAACTGCTCTCTGTGACCACAGGTTCATTCTGTCTCTTCTCTTTCTATGAAACAATTTGGCAGAATTTAGGAATTAGGCAGCGACTCGGGCGTATATTTAGAGAATGTGCTGTGTGATCAGTCGTAATAACTGTTCATCGTGGGTGACTGAGCAGTGGAGAAAAGGCAGAATGTCTCAGTCGATGGTGTGAGACACTTTCGTGTTGACCTCCAGAGCTATCGCTGCATTAATTGATTGCAATTCTTCCCTCCCTGAGGGAAGATGGCGTAACAGGAGGCAAACAGCAGGAGAGAGAGAGAGAGAGAGAGAGAGAGAGAGAGAGAGAGAGAGAGAAAGAGAGACGTTTTTCAGCAAGAGGAAGAAGAATACAATTTCATATCCGCTGATGTGCAGCAAGCAGCTGCCTAAGCCAAGGCGATTACTGGATTTAAATGAGCTCCGCACACATCGCTCACAGATTGGATCTTTTTAGGGGATCTCATTGTGGCCTTCAATTTTTGAACAGTAGTTAGTGAAGATGTTCAAGTCACACTCGTTCCTCATGGGCGAACAGTCCAATTGAACGGTGTAGACGTTTCATTGCTTTTTAATTGTGATAACGTGTGATCTAGATGATTCTGAATGATGCAGCGTCTTAATTACAGGAAGCTGAATCTGTGTCAACTTTGGTCATTTGGCTCAATTGGTAGACAATAATCTGATGTTTATAAAATGTTGACAATACTTGGATTTGGTTGAATAACGATATGTTTTACAACGGGTTAGGGCAAATTGACTTCTGAGAAAAGCTGTATACTGTGTGCTCTTGGTAAGTAGGACAAGCAGATGTCAGAGTTTTATCTGCTGCATTAAGTCCAGCAGAGTGTTTTCCAGTGAGAGCTGAGAGAGTACTCTGTAAACAACCAGATGCTGTTTAATTGTAGGAGAGTTWTGGAATGAGATGAGAAAGGATGACTAAATGCTAGGTGAGGAATAAATGAGAGAAGACAAGTGTAGAAAATGGTTTGTCATCTCGACCCAGTGGCCCTGATGCCACTGTTCGGGAAGCTATGTTGAGCAATCTGTTGTCCCCGGAGTGATTTTTGAATACACTTAGAAAGCTTTGTAGTTCTTMCCACATTTTTATAGAATTTCCTCTCTGTGTCACCATCTTTCTTTTGTTTTTTCTCTTAATTTCAATTTAAAACTGGATTGGAAGTGTCTGTCGTTGCTGATGTGTAGGCCAGTTTCTCAAAATTGTTTTTCACAGTCACGTTTCCCTCATGTCAGCTTTTTTTCAAGCACAGAGGAACATTATGTGTGGGCCGGATAACTGCCCATGTGTCCGCTTGATCCTCTGAGCTGGATATGATCTGAGCACCGCAGCTTTTTAACAATGACTGTTAACATAAAGGAAGGCCATGTTTACCTGCTGAGACAAGGCACTGACTTTCACAAAGTTGGAAGGAAGCTGCAATCTGACAGGAGCCAACAGGAATCTGGAAATRAGATGTGATGTGCTGCTGTAAGTCTGTTCAGATATCATCAGACATCTTGTTAGCAGCAAAACACAAGATGTTGATTCTAAAATGCTTATACTTGTAATCGGGCTGAATAAAGTTGGATGGTCTTGGAAAGCAGCAACATATTAGTTTGAGCATAGTGAATTGGAACATTTTACTAATTAAAACAATTCATACACCTGCAGTTAGGGCTGACATTTTCAAATGGTTAATCCCAAAGATGGAAGGCTGGACCAGAATGAGGAGGACAGCGGCGTCAATAAAGTGGTTGACAAGGAYAATAGGTGGTGAAATTGAAAAAGAGGGGTGAGAGGAGGAGGAGGTGAGATCAGATTTTTCTCTGTCATGTTGCTCTTGGGCACAGGCTGCAGCTGTCAATCAGTTCTAGTAGTGTTATGTGCAAAATCACCAGGGTTACCTCACTGTATAACACATGGGAATGACGCGTGCAACACTTTCCTCGTATCTGTAGCGTAGCAGGGATACAGAGAGAAAAAGACAGGGGAAAAAATAAAAGAAACTAACTGGTCAAATATTACTCACACAGGAATTTGTCATGTTTCCCAGATTGATCGTTGGCTATAAACAACATTAATATAATATTCAATATAATTTCCATTTCCTGCTAAAATGCAAAATACATAATGCTGAAAGATTTGAAAACATAAAAAAATAATTTAGCTGAAAAAAGCTCAAATTAGCTTAAATGTATCTAAAAACATAAAACCGCTGAAATAAGCAGAAAGCAGCTGAAAGAAGCATGAAAAGSTAAAATTAGCTTAAAAAGGCTGAAAAAAGCATGTGAAGTTAAAATGAGCAAAATAACAGAAAAATTCAAAA
>NW_013952713.1:275272-292109 GCF_001266775.1 Austrofundulus limnaeus | reverse complement strand
TTTGGAAAAACATACGGAAGAAAAAATGATCTCAACAGTGAAAATGCTTAATAAGCATTCACATTATTTAAAATACAAGCACTCTTTAAAGGAATGCATATTGCCTGACACTTTGCATGCCAAGGTTTTAATTAAAGTTCTTGTGTGAGCTGTTAATGCTCTGAAAATATGTTGGGGATGACCTTTAGCTATTAAAACACAAATTATAGCTCATTAAATGTAAAAATGACATTTTGCCATTTCGTGTTTGCTGAAACTGATTAGCCATGGCTTTCTTGTTGAATTGGGTCGACTCCAAAAGTTAATCAGTTATAGATCTACATCTATTATTTCATCATTAAATCCCATCTGTGCTTCCAGAGATATTTTGCTAACAGACAGACCACAGAACTTACACACACACACAAGCAATTACTTGCCCATCTTTCATGGTAGAGGTTGATAAGTAATATATCAAACATATTAGTTAACTCATTAAGACAAACAAAAGCTCTGATATTTTCAAAATGAGGTAAATTCGATTCACTCATCTCCTTCACAGCCTGTTTTTCAGTATTGACATTAGTCACTGGCAGACATCTGGGTATAGAACTCTCTGCCAATACATGTGTCTAATGTGGATGACTCTCTGACATCTGCTTCATCTTATCATCTGCAGATTAAAGGGGAAATCTCTCCGTCAGCTTTTGTGTTTCATTAAAGCTCTTCCAGAGTTCAGCAGCGAAACTTCGCTGCAGCCCTGTAGTCCTGTCGTTCACGTCATTTAATCACCGCTGCGAGTGTGCMTGTTCAAAACTGCATGTGTGTCTGACTCTGAGCAGGCAACAAGCTGATTTTGCTGAAGTGCAGAGGTACAATTCAAGTATTAAAACACACTGTCAACACGCTGCAGACTAGCAGAAGGAAGAGAGGTGGTGGTGGAGGAGGAGGAGGAGGAGGAGGAGGAGGAGAAGTGGAGCTTTGTAGAAGCCGGGGAGAAAGAGTACCTCGTGAAGATTTATTCACCTGCCATACATCTCCTTCTCTTTCTGTCATTTTCTCGCTCTCTCCCTCAATTCGGATAATGCCCACATTTAAAAACCTTATTTACAGCATCCATTGATTTCTGCCTTCAAGAGTTGGCAAGTCTTTGCCCATTTTCAGGACCTTGTGGCTGGCAGGACTGCTGCAGTGAAACATTCRATTTGAGCAAGCTTGTGTTATATATGGCAATCGGTCTGGACAGGGCTCCTGTAGACTCTACTGTCTGCTTCAGTCACTAAACCATTCTGTGTAAATGAATGAATAACATTTCTGCTTCAGTAAAGTTGTACAATTTGTTGGTTAGGGCAGAACAACATATCTGACTATGAATTCCTTTTAGTTTTTATTCATTCTTTTGACACCATTTTCTAAACTTCAGATATAACTTTATATATGTTTTCGCTGTTGTCAAAGATGTGTGGAAAATCCATTAAATAATTCTAAAAAACAGTAAAGCTACATGCTTGTTTTGATTATTTTTGTAACACCACAGGGGTTTAACAGCATTGTCATAATTGACATTGTTGTCATACCTCCTGATTAGCTCTCTCTCTCTCTCTCTCTCTCTCTCTCTCTCTCTCTCTCTCTCTCTCTCTCTCTCTCTCTCTCTCTCTTTTAGAAACTGCATGTGTTCAAGAAGACTCTCCAGGCCTTGATCTACCCAATTTCCTCCACCACACCCCATAATTTTGAGGTGTGGACGGCGACTGCTCCCACCTACTGCCATGAGTGTGAAGGCCTGCTGTGGGGCATCGCCCGTCAGGGCATGCGCTGCTCAGAATGTGGCGTTAAATGCCACGAGAAGTGCCAGGACCTGCTCAACGCAGATTGTTTACAAAGTAAGAAGACAATTTTCTTCATTCACCAACAGACTGATGCTTGAGGGAATGGAGCTTTTCTTTTTTAATATCTTGTAAGGCTTTGAAGTAAAGTAAACACACAAATGTGTTTTCTTMAGGAGAAAAAAAATATACAATTTTTGGGTGTACCTGTGTTCAGTTTTACCATTTTTTCCTATATTTTATTATGTCTTTTTTATTCCATACTGAGGTAACATTAGAACAACTCATAAAACACAAATCCAAGGACACGTACTGCAAATTAGTCTTTTGTACAACAAAGGCAGCAACAGCAACTTTGTTGCATTATTTACTATGTAACACTGATTTTTGCATCATCCTTGCTCAGGTAAATTAAATTAGAMTTTGTTATCTAATCCTTCTGATAAATGTCATCAATGCTAATTTAGTATTTCATCTGTTTTAGATTGGTTCCCCAACACATACTGTTAACAAGCACCATTAGTCCTATTGTACCTATGAATTACAACATCAGGTCTTGTGTGGTGCATGTAATTCATACCATTTCACTGATTGCTACAAGTTGCATTTATGTTGCTCCTTGAGCCACTGGCAATCATTACAATATCCAGTCAGTTTTGTCAGTTAGGCACACCTTTGTTATTACAGGGTAGAACAGCGAATGTGAAGAAGAATGTGACGTTTTAGAACAGCCCTCTTGGCAATGCTTACACGCTTTGAGTGGATTATTCACACTCTGGCTGTTATAAGAAAAAAAAACAGCATTTTTTTCAAACTTGTTCATTCTAATACAAGATTATTTTGTTGTTTAAATGGATTCATCTTYATCACATTTCAATCTACACACACTAATACTTGCAAATTTGTGACACTTTGATCAGATATTGAGAGGAAATTGTTAGATGTGCCTCGTTTGTCTTACACATTCACTTTATTTTGAAAGAATAAAAATCATCTAGATGCGCACTGGATATAAGTAGGTAGTTGCAGATTGTGGAAGCTGCTTAAACATGCAGTGATTTAGGAAGAAAGACAAGGTTATCAAAAGGTATTCAATGAAAAGGTTAGATTTATGGCAAAGCCAACAAAGGGGATTAGATGTGCTACAAAGAGTAAACACGTGGCCTTTTTTCAGGAGCCGTGGAGAAAAGCTCTAAGCACGGGGCAGAGGACAAAACTCAGAACATCATCATGGCTATGAAGGAGCGCATGAAGATAAGGGAGAAGAACCGCCCTGAAGTGTTCGAGGTGATTCAGGAGATGTTCCACGTCTCTAAAGAAGACTTTTCCAGCCATCTGAAGACGGCCAAACAGGCAGTGCTGGATGGGACGTCCAAGTGGTCGGCCAAAATTAGCATTACAGGTCAGTTTGCTTTATGATGCATTAACTACCAACTATGAAAACAAGTAYTTTTTGTACTTAGTTTTCACGTAAATCATTAATGAACAGAATGGTGATTTTTTTTGTACCAATAATTCCGATAATGTTGTGACCTTTGATTTGCAAAATGAATGCTACAACCCTTAAAGGGTATATCATGCAAATTCCAATTTTTTTAGCCATTAAATGCATTTTGTTGTGCACTTGGAGTCTCTAAGAGTGCAGAGAAATTTAATTTATTCTCTCCTGGTGCTGCATAGATATCTTTATTCTCTGTTTGGATCATATTTTTCAGTCTGTTCAGTTTTCTCTATTTTTTCTGACATTTTCTGGACTATTATGTCACAGTTTCTGGACTTACCAACTACAATTTTGTCATCTTCATTCTCCTCTGGCTCTGGGTCAGACTCTGGCTCCAAAATGTAAGGCAGGATGGACAAGTCTTACATTGTTGATAACATGTTTATGCACCACTCATGTAGATGTAAACCCCTCTATCAAGTTACAATGGACCTCTCTGGAGCTGGKTGTGAAGTGCCTCATTTGAATTTAAGAAGACATCCTCAAAACAAGTTCATCTGAGATCCCAAAAAAGAGGTGAAATAGGGGCTTGTTGAATTATAAAAAGGAAAAGTTCAGACCAAAGCATTGCAGTTTCACTTTATATAGAGCCCAACTGAAGGATTTAAATGTGTAAAAAAAAGGATTTAAAAGCATAATGTGTCCTTTAATTTGAAAGCTAAATCAAACAAGCTGCCACCAATGATTTAATATGACAAAGTTTAAGATTGTGGTTGTCATTTACCGTTAAATAACCTAAACCACCTTGGTCAGTAACCTCTAAYACTGCATGTGATTTACATTTAATCAAAGACAAAAACAAGAATTGATTTAATTGTGTGGAGAGGAGAGAGAGAAAAAAGCTGGTATTACCATAAAGGTTATTTGTACAATCGTTAATGATTGATTTGGTCATCAAATAGCCCAAGAGATGAAGAAAATTTAATAGTACCCAGTTTGTACTCAGGCAAGAGGGAGAGTTTATGAAATTAAGATGGCATATTAAATACAGACCATCTTAGAAGCCATAAAGAAAAATGTTGTGAAGACTTCCTTTTATTTTAAAAGAGAAATTCCCACAGCTGACAAAAAACTCATCTATTTGTCTTAGAATTTTCACTTACAAATTATCCCATGATGTAATACAGGGTGGGGAATGTTTCTGTGTAATAATTCACTTTTTGGGTCTCAGTTTACATCTGAAGATATATGATGATTATTTAATCTYATTTGGAGGGAAACCTCTTTTTTATCCTCATGTTTCAGTTTTGAGCCATTTTTCTTCCTGTTTTGCGCATCCTCAGTCATTTGATGYCGTTACTATTTTTGCTTTTTAATCAAACCAGTGGCGATTCTAGCCCTGTTTTAGGGGTGCTTGAGCCCTAACAGAACATGAACACCTGTGTGGATTGTTTGGAAGGAATTTAGTAATATAATAATGASAGGAAGATTAAAAGTTGGAGAGACGGTACTGTTTTGTTAGAAGGAAACCGGGTTTTTATGGAGGATTATTGTTGTTTTCATAAAGCTGCTGCAGCCACTTCCTTAATACTGCATGTTTGTCTCTGGACTGTAGCTACTCCTGGTTAACATTACAGCAGACCTACAAGCCCTGTGGGACTTTTAATTTATATATTTCAAGCTACTAATAAACATGATGGATGATGGTCATATTGCTTTAGCTGGGCTAGGAGTGATTGCTATTATAATTTCTTTTAAGYTGATTTTTCCCCTAAAAGTTAGGCTACATTATGTTTTTACACTGTGCCTGGAAAGGACAAAGTTATTTARCCCACTGTATTTATTGGGCTGTTTCTTTACCTGTGAATAGAAAGGTGATTTTTACTGTAACCATGATAGGCTCATTTCATGAATAATGAACTGAAATRGCAAAACTCTGACCCATAATGCTATGTAACCTTCAGGCAAAAAATAAACATACTGCATTTTTTTTATCTGATTTTCAGGTACAGTTCAGGTTAAGGACTAGCTTTCATTTTAGCTTGATAATAAACTGGATTTGGATTGTTTTATCAATCCAATCATTTTAATAAAATGCTCTTCAGTTGACTGGAAAATGCACAGATTGGAGTAGACTAAAAAAAACATCTTCCAGGGGACCACCATACCCCACCCAGGATTGGTTGACTTCACATTAATATTAATGTGTCTCATTGACATTGGCAGGTTTCATGTAGGTTTCTGACATTCTGTTTTAAAGTTAACATACAGTTGTTAACTGTTTTTGTTGGTCAAAATTATTTTATTTTGTATGTGAATATACATAAATAAGCAGTGAGATTTAGAAAATTGTGTAGACAAATATCTTTCGTTGGGTGCTTAGACCTGTTGGGATCTAAGCACCCAATCAAACACAGTTCAAGCCTCCAGTGTTCATCGTACAGTTTCTGTAAAATGATACTCAAAAATATATTGTCATATGATACACATTTTTTCTTGCCGTTCTTGCTGACATTAGTCCTCCAGTGTGTGACTTTTGTTTGTGCTACTGTCATAAAAAGGCTTATGGTTGCATTCTATCATCTAAACTCTGAGTTCATTAGTTTGTTTGTGCATCCCTCAAGCGGACTCTTGAAACAAGATCAGGAACCTTTGCTGTAACCTCCCTCTGGACTCCAGTCCTTCCCTGTGTAAACTGCACAAAGTCCAGCTCGTTTAATGCCCACCTTGCATTTTTCCACTATGCCAATATGTAGCAGAGGAATAACAACTGAGGGAAGAAGACAAATGGTAGTGGGTGTGAAAAATGACTGTAACGCAGAGGACTAAAGTGCAGGAGAGAAGGAAAAAACAGGAAATGTGTAGTATTCTGTGGTCACCAAGAGACTCCTAAAATTTATTGGCTTGAAATTTATTTACCTTTTCACTTATTGCATAACACACATTGCTGTTGACTTGTTATCGCAGGACATTCTTGATTTTTTTTTTTATTTTTTGCTCAATAAGTCTTAATCTCATTAAACATATTCTAGTATCTAAATTCACTGTTTATTTCATTACAAAGTAAAGCAATGATAGTCGAATGTTTCCCGGCTGACTCATTTGTCAAATATTTTGCTCTTTTTTATTCAGAAGAGAAAAGTTCCATTTCCCACCTTTACTAATGAAAATTATCACTCATGAACAAGGCTTTCGTTTGCTGTAAGTTTTATTAAAACATTTGTTGCATAAGATGTTTGCAGACAGTATTCACTGTGCATTCACTAAATGATTTAGTTTTTATAAAAGTTAATACTGCTATAAACAAATGCTATAAATGAACCCATATATGTTATTTTTTGTCTTTTTATTGTAGAAACAAAAATCTAATTTAAGACAGACCTGGTAGCATGGGATAATAGGCTCTCAAATTTGATTATTAGTATGTTTCCCTGTTTGCCGCATGTGAGAAACTAAAATTCTATGTACGTATACAAAAAAAAACAAGTTACCCAATAAACATTTAATTTAAAGCACACTGGGACATTAAATGATTGGTCATTGCATTTTATTTTTCCTTTCAGGATGCTTTTGATTTTGCCTACACTCTTGGAACAAGCAGGCCACAGACCCCCAAACCACTATATCTTGCCCCCCAACTCTTGTCAGCATTGAGCTGAATGATATATATGTACCCTGAATTATTTAGACAGTCACTAATGCATATTTAATGCAGCAGTGTCCTTTTTCCTTTTTATGGCACAGTGAAATACCACTGTCTCTCCTTCTCTGCACCTCTGAATCACTTCTCTTTCTTTGGAGCCAGGTCCTGGCTCAGCAGGAACTCTCTGTGGCAGCAGGGTCATTCCACAGGAATGGGATATCTGCCTGTAGTTTAAACTTAGAATGGGCCAAGTATCAAACATGATCAATATACAGCAGGTAAAATAGGTATTGAACACGTCAACATTTTTCTCAGTAAATATATTACTAGAGGTGCTAATGACATGAAATTTTCACCAGATGTCGGTAACAACACAACTGATCCATACATACAAAGAAATCAAACCATAAATGTCCAGAAATGAAGTTATTTGTAATAATGTGGATGGCACAGGGAAAAAGTATTGCACTTACTGAAATTTATCTAATACTTTGTACAAAAGCCTTTGTTGTCAATGACAGCTTCAAGACGCCTCCTGTATGGAGAAACTAGTGGCATGCATTGCTCAGGTGTGATTTTGGCCCATTCTTCCACACAAACAGCCTTCAAATCTTGAAGGTTTYGTGGACTTCTTCTATGAACTCTGATCTTTAGTTCTTTCCATAGATTTTCTGTTGGATTCAGGTCAGGTGATTGGCTGGGCCATTCCAGCAGCTTTAGTTTCTTTCTCTGAAACCAACTGAGAGTTTCCTTGGCTTTGTGTTTGGGCTCATTGTCTTGCTGAAATGTCCAGCCACGTTTCATCTTCATCTTCCTGGTAGATGGAAGCAGATTTTTTATCAATACTGTCTCTGTACATTTTCCCATTCATTCTTCCTTCAATTATTTGAAGTTTGCCAGTACCATATGCTGAAAAACAGCCCCACACCATGATGTTCCCACCTCCAAACTTCACTGTTGGTATGGTGTTTTTGGGCTGATGTGCAGTGCCATTTGACCTCCAAACATGATGTGTATTCTGGCATCCAAACAGTTCAATGTTGGTCTCATCTGACCAGACTGTATTCTCCCAGTATTTCACAGGCTTGTTTAAATGTTGTGCAGCAAACTTTAAAGGAGCTTCAACATACTGTTTCTTCAGCAGTGGAGTCTTGCGTGGTGAGCGTGCATACAGGCCATGGTGGTTCAGTGCATTACTTACTGTTTTCTTTGAAACAAACGTACCTGCTAATTCCAGGTCTTTCTGAAGCTCTCCACAAGTGGTCCTTGGCTCTTGGACAACTCTTCTGATAATTCTTTTCACTCCTCTGTCAGAAATCTTGTGAGGAGCACCTGGTCGTGGTTGGTTTATGGTGAAATAATGTTCTTTCCACTTCTGAATTATGGCCCCAACAGTGCTCACTGGAACCTTCAGAAGTTTAGACATTCTTCTGTAACCGATGCCATCATTATGCTTTGCAACAATAAGGTTGTGAAGGTCTTGAGAGAGCTCTTTACTTTTACCCATCATCAGATGGTTCTTGTGTGATACCTGGCCATCATTTGGGACTGAACCAGCTGATATTAACTTGCACTGACAAGGGGCAGGCTTGCTTTCTAATTRCTGAGAGAGTTCAGCTGGTGTCTTGGCTTTCCATGCCTTTTTACACCTCCCTTTCTTCATGTGTTCAATACTTTTTCCCTGTGYCATTCCACGTTATTACAAATAACTTCATTTCTGGACATTTATGGTTTGATTTCTTTGTATGTATGGATCACTTGGGTTGTTACTGACAGCTGGTGAAAATTTCATGTCATTAGCGCCTCTAGTAATATATTTACTGAGAAAAATGGTGACGTGTTCAATACTTATTTTACCCGCTGTATTTCCATTCAAGATTAAAAAAAGGTTGTTGTTAAGAAATTAAAGGATAGCAGTGTATTTTCTTTTAATTTTCAAAACACATTTTGTGTTGACATTATTGTTTTTGGTAACCATCTTTAACACTGACAGGTATAATTCAAACAGAAATGGTGACCTATTAAATAGTTGTTTTTTTTTAATAAAAAGCAAGTCTTATGATGTGTTCATGATGCACTCTGTTCATAAATAATAAATGGCCTGAACTTATATAGTGCTTTATCAAGTCCAAAGACTCCAAAGCATTTCACACTACAGTCATTCACCCATTCACACGTTGATGGTTGGAAGCTACATTGTAGCCACAGCTGCCTTGGGACACACTGATAAAGGCAAGGCTGCTGTACACCAGTGCCATCACACCCTCTGACCACCAACAGCAGGCAAGGCAGGTAAAGTGTCTTGCCCAAGGACACAATAACTAAAATGGATAGAGCAGAGTTTGGACCCAGCAACCTATGCTTTTCTTCATACAGAGGGTCTGGACTCTTGGCTATTGAGAAGCGATTGCTTGCTGGAGGCATGGACTCTGTTGAAGTTCAAAAATGATTGGATCTGATTTTAACCAACTGCTAATGTTTAGCTGTGACGTATGTAGTGCGCCAGATTGACTGTGAAGGAAGCTATGCTAAGAAGCAAACCAGAAATTACATGCGCTGTAAACAATCATCCCCTACTGGGAAGAGAAAAGTACCGAGCTGAACAAGATGGCTGTAAATGATTGCTGCAGGCTTTGTGAGACAAATCTAATTTAATTTAGACGCTTTGTCAACACAGACTGAATAACTTCATTCATTTCCTTTGCTGCCATTGCTAAAATACAGGCACACTCAAACAGCGCAGAAAATCAGTGTTCTAGTTCACAACTCCTCCTTCTGTTTGCTGATTGGCCCGGCTGAAATTCTATGGAGAAATTCATGTGAATGGGAGAAAGCCCAGACCGAGCAGAGAAATGAGATTAGAATCGAGCGAAATTACGTAGGAAGGCAATGAATGGCATATTTATATGTTGCCATAAATTCAACTCATGACAGAAACTTCTGAGCAGTGAATGACAAAAATAAAAAGTTGGGCTTTTATATATATATATACTCATCATGTGACCTAACACAATACACAGCTAGTACAAAAAATAAAAACATGATAGATGTTTGAATTCTTACAATTCAACGTATACCACAATGCCAGTTACGGAAATGATTACAGCACTAATAGCTCTAACAAGACACATCAAAAAGACAAACAGTGCCAACATTTTGCCTGTGTAAAAGTGTCACAAATACATTTAGTTTAATACAATTTTTGGGTCGCTGTTAAGTAACTGGAGTTACTGTTTTGTATACATGAGGTATTTGTGACATTTCAATGTCAGAGTTCATTTTTCTCAAAAAGCCATAGATTGATTTGATTTGATTTGATTTATTGATTCAACAGGAACAGATTACTAAAAATCAAGCCTGACTCAGCATAATTTCTGTTTTACAGCAGGTTCCTGTTCACACACATGCACATAAAACACTCAGAATTACAGCATCACAATCACATCATTATACACCATAGACACAAAGACAAACAAGCATACCAAATTTCAGGAAGGCAGCATTTGCAAAATAGGACGTCTAAATATGAGCACAACAAAAAGTGTCCAGCAGATGGCAGACAAGATTCTTCTTAATGGGCTGTAGTTTTGAAATGGACTTTATGTTTTGAGGAATGTCATTCCATGCTTTAGTATAAACATAGAAGAAAGACTTCTGGCCGTAACAGTTTTTAAAAGTTGGTAATATCAGTTGTCCTTTTGTAACAGATCTCGTTGAATGACCACTTCCAGAATTTGATTTGGGCAGCAATGCACAGAGAGTTCCATAATTGGCACCTTGGAAGATCTGAAAATATAAATTAATATCACTATACAAAACATAATTCTGAAAAGTCAAGGCATCAGACAATGAAAGAACGGATTATTCTATATGGTACACTATCCAATTTGTAAATTATTGATACTGAGATATTATTTTCTTACAACCACATATCTTAACATGCCATAAAAATGCAAAGCAGATACAGAAAAGATAAGAGTATTAATTATTTACCACCGGACAAAAAGATACATTTTATTTTATTCATAAATCTCAAAGCGCATTATGCACCGGGAACTAATGAGAATCTTTTGTAAGCATTTTAAATATTAAACACCTTTTCCATTTTTTTGATAAAGAGCAGAGTAAATATTGAATGTAGGTCAAAAAGATAAGTGATAGGTCAGTGAGCTGCAGTCTGCCTGATATGTTTATTTACTTATCTATTTTTTCCCTGGCGTTATCTATTTCTTCTGGCATGATTTTAGAAAAAAATCTGTCAGCAGCCTCCTGAGTAGCAGAGATACTCAGAGAGTTGAGCTGCAGGCCGTAAGATGGATTCTGACATTTTACTGATGCTAGTCAGAAAATAAAACAACAACAAGTCACCGACTTGGTTCCAAAACACTTTGGTGAAGTTAAGGAGCCAAACTGTATGTACAAAGAGGAAGAAAAAATTTGACAATAGCTTGCTGTAGCCTGTATGCTTTGTAATAAATTGAAAACTGTGTATTATGTAGTAGACACGTGATTTTCCAGCAAAAAAAAAAAAAACAAAAAAAAACTTTTAATTCAAAGTTTTTTAAACACTGGTGTGGAACAGGAAGTAAATGTAGGTCCATATGGGACACTGTGAGAAATAATAATCTTTGCATCAGTGCATCAGTGTTAATATCATTATTTTTTAATAAGTAGTAAACAAAAATAAGAAAAAATCCAATAGTTTTGTTGGTAACATTCTTGGTTTCATATGTTAAAATCTTTTGCCTTCTTGTGACTTTCAAAATAAACAAAACAAGGTTATCAAAAGTTGTGTATGTGGTATTAACCAGCCATCTTCTTTGTCCCCATTTTGTTTTGTGACCAGTCATGTGTGCACAAGGTTTACAGGCCAAGGATAAAACCGGCTCCAGTGACCCGTATGTCACCGTCCAGGTGGGCAAGACCAAACGCAGGACAAAGACCATCTTTGGCAACCTCAACCCTGTGTGGGATGAGAAGTTCTACTTGTGAGTGCTCTCTAATAATATGGCATGTCTAACTGAATTAATTGTAACAGTTACTGTCATTTTGGAGATGAAGACTTTTATCTGTCAGAAAGTTGTCGCTCTATTTTACATTTAATTGTTTTCAACACACACTTCCACTCTTTTAGTTCAGAAGCTGCCACAGTATCGTCTTTAAAGCTCCCAAACACTTTTTCAGACTCTCGCTCCATCTTTTGTTTTATCTTTAACCTTTTAATTATTTGCCATTTCAAACCAGGCTGGAAGCTTTGCCAGGTTATCTAGCTCATTTCAAAACAAATTAGATTTTAGTGATTAAATCGAGTTTCTAGGAGACTATTTCAAACTTCTACATGTATAAATCTTTATTTGAACAGGTTAGTCATTTGGGAACTATTTTTTATTTACAATGGTGACCTGAGTTCAATAAGTTTCTTCTTGCAGAGCCAGTCCAAGAAGTAAGATTGAAGCTGTACAAAGTTTACTTTATATTAAAAAGGACAGAATGTTGCTTTAGGTTTAATATTCTGCTTTTATAGACTAATTCATCAGCAGAGCTGTTCTTTTTTGTTTGTTCTTTTTTAAACCAATTTTAAGTGTGTTATTTCTTATCGGTTTTAACTGATCTCATCTTATCTTATATCTATGTATTTCTTTTAAGTTCAAAGTGGGAGTAGATGACATGAATATTTATTTTTTAATTATTTTCTGTGCCGCTCCAGGTCTACTAACTTATACATCCCATGGAGATTGTGAAATTCTCTTTTTCATCACATTCATGTGTGGTTCTGTCTTTTCTTAAAATGCAACTTTTAAGCAATGCTGCTACAGTTGTAATTCTTTGCTTACAAACTTATTTGTGCAGAAGAGGCTCCACACCTGTAAAGAGACTCCTGTGGTGGCTGTAATAAAAACTCCTTTCCATTACTACAGGGATGTCGATTAAAAGAGCAATACATTACTGTGTGCTTGGCAGAGTTTCCAGCACTAAGGCAGCAGCAGCTTGTGCTTTCCTCTAGAAAAGGATTAGTTCAAATAACTACCACAGACGGCGTTTCTCAGTCAAACTCAAGATGGCAAAATTAAACTTGTCACTTTGAAATTTGTGAGAATGCTGCTTAAATACAAGAAGGACCAGAAGGGATCATTTCAGCAGGAAAACAGAACCAAACAATTCTTGTATATTTTTTATGAGTTTTTATAAATTCCTTATCTGTTCTGCTGTAATTAAAATGTGAATAGCTGGAGACTCATCTGCAAGAATTGTTCTCCATTGGAAGGCTCAGTGCGTTTGAGTTTCTGAATATAAATCTGGGCCATTTTTTCTTTGCTTGAATGTTCTGAACTGCTGCAACTCCAAGTTTTAGTTTTGTTGAGGTAGTCTTGACCTGAATTTATGATCTCTCTGCTTACAGTGAATGTCACAACGCGACTGACCGCATAAAGGTGCGCGTCTGGGACGAAGATGATGACATCAAGTCACGGGTCAAGCAACATTTCAAACGCGAGTCGGACGATTTCCTGGGTCAGACCATCATCGAGGTCCGCACGCTCAGTGGAAAGATGGATGTCTGGTACAACCTAGATAAAAGAACTGATAAGTCTGCAGTATCTGGTGCCATCAGACTGAAGATCAGCGTTGAGATGAAAGGAGAGGAAAATGTGGCTCCTCCTCACGGCCAGTACACCTGTTTACATGAGGTACATCTCACACCATCTAGAACAACACCGCCTAGAAAGCACAGCTAAAGATACCTCTCTGTTCTCTCCTGTACCACTCAACAGAACCTGTTCCACTACCTGACCGAGGTGAAGAACAACGGGGTGGTGAAGATCCCACAGGTGAAAGGGGACGACGCGTGGAAGGTCTACTTTGACGACGTGTCTCAGGAGATAGTGGATGAGTTTGCCATGCGATACGGGGTGGAGTCCATCTATCAGGCTATGACGTTAGTACCCCCCCTGATCTATGGCCTTTTCCCCCTCATCAATCTGTCATTGTCTCATTGAGCAGAGTGGAATAGGAGAAGGAGAGCAGAAGAAGTAGAGGAGTTGTAAAGATGTCTCCTCAGCAGAACTGGAGCTTGAAAGACAATCGAGCTCCACGGTTTGATTGATTAGCTGTTGGTTGGCAGAAAAGAGAAAAAACTTTTAACAAGTCTTGGTCATGCTGATCACGGACATACACAGCCTTACTTCCCTGGATGGATGGATGGATGGATGGATGGATGGATGGATGGATGGATGGATGGATGNAGAAATGACTATATTGTATTAAAATAATTAATTTATGTTAAATTTAGGATGCACTAGTCCAGCTGTTTCAGTTTATATCAAGGCTGCACAAAACTTTTCCCCAAAATAAAAATCTATCTGAGGGCTGCGGCCAAATGTAATAATATAATTCATGAAATAAAAATACTTCATAAGTACAGTACTTTTATTTTAATGATTGTGTCCTGCTGGAGTGTGACATGATTTGTTTGTGTACAAACTAATACAGTATCAGATTTTTATGTATTTATACTTCTCATTCAACTACAATTAAATTCTATCTAGGAGGCACAGTTTATATTCATCTATTTTTTACAATAACAAGCTGGATTGAAAACAAGCAAAAATGAAATAAAAATAATGACTTTCTACTCCTTACATTAAAAAGGCAAGAAGTAAAAAGTACAGATAATTGTGTGAAAATGAAAGAAGTAGAAGTAAAAAGTAGGCTGAAAAATAATTACTCAAGTAAAGTACAGATACCCAAAAGTTCTACTTCAGTAAAGTAACAAAGTATTTGTACTTAGTTCCTTTACAACTCTGTCATTTACTGTGTATTTATTAACATGCAAAATTGACACTAAAAAGTTATGTATTTTTACATATTTAGATGTGTTAAAGGCTGATATTAACAGTGATTTATGCACATCAGCTCACTGAGAAATCCTCAAGACACTGATTCATAAAAAAAATATGGTAAAAATGTTTTAAAAGCAAATACCGGGTAAATGACCACATTTATTAATCTAAAAGCACAAATTGCTGAGATGGGGGAAACATGCAGAAAGTACAACCTCACCATCAAAGTTTTTAATTTTGATAATTTACATAGGGTGCCAAGAACCATAAAGAATGTCTTTTGCTTCCCAGTAAATCATCATCCTGTTTATTAAAAAATTCACAAAGTGTACATTCGGCTCATTTACACTCTGCTGTACATGTTGCACTGTACACTTAGTCACACAAACAACCCTTGTTCAGTTGTGTTCATCATTACTGTCCATGCACATGGCATCTTTCACTGTCTCTGCTCTCATTCATCATGCTGCATGAGGGTGAATTGCCATTCATAATGAAAGCCCCCATTTCTGTTAAAAGTACAGTGACTGGGTAGCTCCTGTCTTTGTTTGCCTCTTTATCTAAACGCAAGCAATTTGTAGTGATAGTGACCCCTGCCCACTGCTGCTGAATTACTCTTTAACAAGGCCTTTGCTGCTGTGGGTGTCCACTCCTTTTCTCTAAGCCTCTTCAGCTCCTCTTTAATCTGGGATTTTACATTGGTTGCACCATTCTCAACCACTTTGTTGTGTTATTATTTTTCACTGGCCTGTCTCTTGATGATTTGATGAAAAATAAAAAAGAATCTTAGCGTGTGGTGTAAGAGGATGGGGCGGTGGGTTAAAAGCCCCATTGCTGTGACATTATTTGCTCTCTAACCTCAATGATCATTTGTTTGTTAGGTTATCTGTATAAGTGGAAACATATTTTTCAAATTTTTTGTCATTTACTTTTCGCCAAAATGCATCAGAATTTGTTTTTTGTTTATAAAAAAATGCAAAGCTGCAAGCTCAGTGGTGGAGTCATTTGTTCTTTGGTTAATTTTATCGTCTTTTATCAATCTCATTTAAAGATCTCAGTGACATTTTTGATCTGTTTAGCATTTCATCTCTTAGTGCTTCATTTCATTTTTTGTTGGCGTCAAGGACAGAGTAAACATTTTTTGTTTCTGCTGACTAAGATCACATTTATGTGCTTGAGCCTTCAAATTTGCCTGTTGATCATAATAAAACGTCTATGTACTTATGGCTTTTGATTTTCAAGTGTTTTAAAGGTTTAATCAGCTGCTTTTGTGAATAAAGTTGCAATAAAACTATAAAGTTATGCAAAAAAAGTTGCATCATCAGAGATTCTACTTGGTGGTTTAAAACATATTTGAGAAAAAGGTTTCTTTTACTTTTACGTGCATTTTCAAAACTTTATTCCTACTTCAGGTGACTTTTAAATGCATTTGTCTGACAGATAAAAGAACTGATAAGTCTGCAGTATCTGGTGCCATCAGACTGAAGATCAGCGTTGAGATGAAAGGAGAGGAAAATGTGGCTCCTCCTCACGGCCAGTACACCTGTTTACATGAGGTACATCTCACACCATCTAGAACAACACCGCCTAGAAAGCACAGCTAAAGATACCTCTCTGTTCTCTCCTGTACCACTCAACAGAACCTGTTCCACTACCTGACCGAGGTGAAGAACAACGGGGTGGTGAAGATCCCACAGGTGAAAGGGGACGACGCGTGGAAGGTCTACTTTGACGACGTGTCTCAGGAGATAGTGGATGAGTTTGCCATGCGATACGGGGTGGAGTCCATCTATCAGGCTATGACGTTAGTACCCCCCCTGATCTATGGCCTTTTCCCCCTCATCAATCTGTCATTGTCTCATTGAGCAGAGTGGAATAGGAGAAGGAGAGCAGAAGAAGTAGAGGAGTTGTAAAGATGTCTCCTCAGCAGAACTGGAGCTTGAAAGACAATCGAGCTCCACGGTTTGATTGATTAGCTGTTGGTTGGCAGAAAAGAGAAAAAACTTTTAACAAGTCTTGGTCATGCTGATCACGGACATACACAGCCTTACTTCCCTGGATGGATGGATGGATGGATGGATGGATGGATGGATGGATGGATGGATGGATG
>NW_013952713.1:268477-274559 GCF_001266775.1 Austrofundulus limnaeus | reverse complement strand
CTTCATCAGAGCTAAACAACAAAAGAAATCTGAAGCTTCTATGTTGAACAGTTTCTGAGTTACAAGCGATTTTGCATGTCCAGACACCCCCACTGTGAAAGGAGCCCCCTCCTCAAATATGGGGTCTATCGTAAAACGTTGGCTGGCGCAGTGTGGGTCAGACTCATCTACAGTCCTGCCAAATTTCATGTTGATTGGTGCAGCCGTTTTGTGCCACGGTTGACCAAAAATCACTGAAAAAAAAGTACGAAAACAATATGACTCCCGCTTACACTTCGCATGCGGGGGTCATAATTATAGTTAAGCACGTTTGCTGAATTAGCACAATGAAGAAGCAAAATCGCAAAATGGAATCACACTGTGATTTTGTTCTGAAGTGTTCTTTTACTGTCAAAATCATTACCCAGCTGTACTTTTGAATATTTTTCCCCCTCCTGAAGATTGCACTTGGAGGGCAGCTCAAGTAGCTGACTTTGTAATTAGCGGCTGCCTCGATAAATCAGACAGTAATTAACCAAAGATTGTGTTGGCAAATTAAATGGAAGGTTCGCCTCACATTTGTGCTATCGTTCAAAATTCCTATAATTTATTCATTCAAAAATTCCAAGAGGTAAAACAAAACCAAGAAACCATTTTAAGCTTCCTTTTTTATTTTCACGTCTTAAGATTTTTCTCCAGCAGATATTCTCAAGTGTTTTGTATTTCGTAGTGAGTTTTATTACTTGTTTTCCATTAAGCCCTGAGCAGATTTGATGCCCCTCCCAGCAGCTCCTTTATCAATCCCCACTGCTCTCCCCGCAGAGCCATCATGTCACTGGCATTCATTTTAGCTTGGGAAAGTTGCTTTGAACCATTTCTAATTTCTCAAGATACAGWGCAGCTTGCATTAACAGCCACAGAATATCCGCCTGAGAAAAGCGTGCAGCAGTAGCAGTAGCCGTGGCGTGATTGCATCATGAATATTGTTGACATGTTTAATTGTTTTGGTGCTGTAAACTAGCATGGAGCCGCTCGGTGATGGGTTGTTGTTTCAATGTGACAGTGTGGAGCAGCGCATGAGGGATTGCGGGTTTATTTCAGTGCAGACAAGCAAAGCAGAAAGTGGCTTTATTACCAGTTTTATTAGGCAGAATTAATGCTTTAGGCTCAAACCTTGTTTTAAGCTTGATGTTTTTTTTATATCAGCAGATATTAGGCTTCATCAGGAATTTATGAAAGGCCTTTATGTTGTTGTTTTTTTTTTTTCTACAAAGCATTGACTCCCAGTCACTGCTGGCATGATGGCTGCATAAATCAAAGCAGCTGCGAGGACTTACTCTCCCTCCTGTGCCCTCCGCAACAATTGCCAAAATACACTCCTTTATGTCCACATTTCCTCATCTCACTCCATCACCTCTCCTCACTTCCCGCCYACCTCCTAAACCAGCTCCTTAGTCTTCATTTCTCAGATTTTTTTTATCATCTTGCCCAGCTGTCTGAAATCATAAGATGTAACGTGAACACATTTCGTAATGCATCTCATCCAGTGGTAAAACCCAGAGCAGGATAACACTGGGTAACACAATGCATTCTCTTTTGAAAATTGGCTCAAGAGATCCCGCTCTAAAAGCACCATGGGAATTCAGCGGATGTCATCATCACTCTCTTTCCTTTGCCTGACTCCAAATGCTTCTGGGCAATTCTAGAGGCTGAAAGCAAAGTAATTAAATAGGCCCTCCAATGAGAACATGTGTGCGTGTTTGTGTGTTTGTGCATGGACCCTACATGGGAGCGGAAGTAAATCTGGGATCATTACGCCACAGAACTTTGTGCCTCTATGAAGCAATGATTTACTGGAAAGATTTTCTTGGTTTCGGAAGCTACTATTTCCACGCTTAGCAGTCAACTTTGTTGTTCAATGCTCAATCTTGAAAGCATTTATGAAGGGACACACAGAATATATAATTCCTACATCACGAAATGCATAAAAACAACTCATCACAAATTTATGTTGCCCAACTATAAAAGTGAAAATGATTTTTTTTGTCTTTTATAGTAGAAGCATGTGAGGTAAATCTTTGCCTAAAAAAATGTAGTGATTAGCATACAGCTGCTGCTTTGGTGTTGTGAAGCTTATTCATAATAGGAGAGTAGGGAAATCTTTTACACGTAATAAGCATTTAAACAAAGGCAGTATTTCAGTGTCTCAACCTAGTTTTTTCTGTCGTTAAGCTTTTAAAGTCCAGTGCATCCAGATGTTTTGTTGCTGCGGGTCGTGCCAGAGACTCGTCAGGAAGCCTTGGTGCAAATTGTTGTCTTGAGTAATAAAAAAATAGTATTTATGTACAGTATTTCATTTATGTATATACATRGTCTTTGCACGCTGTATGAATGCAAAAGAAAAACAGCAGCTAGTTATGGAGTGGTTTGTATTTACAGATAAAACATTAGGTAGGAAGCATTCAACATGGCTTGTGAAGCAGCAAGATAATGTGTTAAAATGAACATCTGCTCTTTGTTTGTGAAGATTTGTTAAGTAAATTAGATCTTTTAAGATTCAAACCTTTTTTTTTTTGGTGAGCAGTACTTAAGAAGAACTGTTTTAAGACRTGGATCAATAATGAAAAATCAAAAGTGCATCTACTGGCTGAAAAATAAAAGACATTTTATTTGCTAGAGTTGCTCACAAATGCTTTTCGTCAGTTGTCAGAACCTCCCCCCCCCGACTCTGATCCAAACCAAACAGTGAACGTGTTCACTCACACTGCAGTGCTGAAATCCCTCCCCAGATATCTGAGCTCCCATTCGCACCTTGACATGCCACTCAAACASGTGACCTCGGCGCGCTAATGATCTCACAAGAGGTTTAAACACGCAGGACTCCCCTTACAGTCGGTAAATGCCTTTCAGCTGGGGAAACAATTGGAGCGCAAGCATTTCCAGTTGCCTTTGTCTACAGCGCTCAGATTGGCCTCGACCCGAATCACAGATGATCTTTGCAGACAATACAGTTGTCTCTCCTACATCGTGAGGTCTAAAAGCCACAGAGTTAAAAAGCAGCGAACGACAGCTGAAGAGGAAACTGAATAGACTGTATTCAGCAGCGCACACACCCTCCTTCAGTCACAGCAACCGCTGATTTACTGTTACACTGATTATTCCATCTACTACCCAGCAGTCTCATGTCATTAGTAGTACTGGTTTTACAGACTTGATTTATGACATCATTTGTTATGATCATTGAATACATTTTTTTGCTGCATTAACAGGGCAGTTAGGAGTACTCACTCATGTCCTAACTCTTTCAACAGAGGTAATTGTTCAGAACATTAAAGGGACGCTATTATGTGTTTCTCAGGCATACATTAAAATAGTATACCATAATAAAGTATCTGTGTCACGTTTAGCTGTTATTAAAATGCTGTTTTTAGGTTTAAATAGGAAATAAACTTATCTTCTCATCACTTCCTCTTCCAAACGTCTTGAAATTGGCCTCTGTCTTTTTAAGATTCACCTTCCGCTTCCGTTTTGCCCATTTCAGTGCGGGGCGGTCGCGCTCACGAGGGCCAGAGGGTGGGGCTGCCATGATGCAGTTTAATTGGCATCTGAAAATACATTTCCTCAAATGTACTTTTAATCTGAAAAGAGCTTCACTGAGTGAGAACTAATGTTAGGAGCTCCACGGACAGTTTAAGTTTCACTTTCACTTTCACCCCCTGCAAGAGTCATGGGCTGGGTGTGTTGGGAGGGGGGAGAGGATGTGCTCTGCCATGAGGAAGCTCGGCTTAAAGACACGTCCCAGGGGCGTTTCTGATCCCCACCTGTCGTTTTGCTCCTCAGCATGGCTTCCAAAAAACGTTGCAGGATTTCTCAAACATGCATGAATGAGTCAAAGCAAGGATTTGGGCATGTTTTTTTATGAGAGTATATAATATTGTAACATGATATAAAACTCAAAAAAGTTGATTTTACATGATATTGCCCCTTTATAATAAATCTGCTCAAAGGCAACAATCTGAAGGTAAAAATGGGAAAGAAATACAGTTTTTCTGTATTAAAAAAACAACCAATTATCCAGCTGATTAAAACCAAGGTGGTAATTTTGAAGGGATATRATGTCTTACTCTATTACTCCCTGGGTGACTTTTCTGAAGGCTGATGTCTGTTTATTGTCCTCTGCAGGCATTTCTCCTGTCTATCTGCCAAATACATGTGTCCTGGTGTGCCAGCAGTGATGAGCAACCTGCTCGCCAATATTAATGCTTATTTTGCCCACACGACAACCACCACCACAACCACCGCCTCTGCTTCTGACAGATTTGCTGCCTCTAACTTTGGGGTGAGTACTGTCAGCTGCTACAGATGTTAAACCTTGATGTTTTTTTATGTCTTTTTTCACATTTTTCACTAAAATTATACATTTTGTGGTTTTATTTCTTCTAAAAATGTTTATGCATTAAAAGTCACCTCACAAGTTTGCCAGCACTTTCATTTTAAACTTTTAATAAGCTAATGTTGCAAAACCTCATATAATATTTTTTGAGGCAGCAAGCCAAGTTTGGCAATGTAGCAAAACAGCTAAATTTTGTTCCAAGAAGTCAAAATGAATCACGGCAGACAGGCAACACCACAGACCAGGCAGTGTTATAAATTTTTGTTTTGTGCTTTGAGTAGAGACTGAATTATTAAATTCTGCTCCTAACAGAGGGAGAAATTTGTCAAATTACTGGATCAGCTGCATAACTCATTGAGGATCGACCTTTCTAAATATCGGGTATGTGAAATGTTTCCTACATTTGTGTGTGTGTACAGTAACTGTGTGAAAGAGAAAGAAAATCAGATGTTAGATTTGCAATGCTAAACTCATACTCTGCTTTAAAGGTACAAACTGTGGCAGATAACTGTGAGTTTTCTTGTCTGCTAATCATGTTCATCCTCAAAAAACGACTATTAACCCAATTTATAAAATTGGACCCTATTTTGCTTTTTTTGACATAAACGTGTGTTACTTGCCAGCTTTTATTCAGAACAGGTCTCAAGGTAGAATCCACTCTATTTACATCATAATGTCTGTTTACTACATCTGGTGTGGAACAATGCAGTTGCACATTTTCTAATGCCAAGTGGGAGTTTTCTTGCTTTTCAAACACTGATTGAGCTCTATTCCTTCCTGAATTCATTTTACTAAATAGTTTGGATTTTGCCAACTTTAAGGATTTACTTCAAATCAAGTTTGAAGAGAGTTTACCTAATGTTAAAAGTAATGTGAAATACACTAAATGCCAATAAATGAACAATAACATTATAATGACATTAGCTAATCTATCTTGTGAAATATTTATGTTACTTGCACCTTGCTGAAATCTCCAGAGGTGACTGAACTCCACAAGTGTGTCTGTTCAAGTATTGAATATAAATGGATAGCCCAAGGGCCAAAAAACTGGCTTGTGAGCTCTGTGCATTTGGGTCCTAAAGTATTAAGATGTTCTGGGTTCAACCCCATGACTGGCATTGGTGGGCACAGTTCCCTTGAAGCACTAATAGGGAAACTAATTTCCTGTTTAGCGCTTTAGGGCTTTTGCTGATTTCTTAATTTATTAGTGGATTAGCACTTGCTATATTTATGGGCTAAATTTATAAGCACTAATTGAGTTTATTGATCAAAATTATTGTCAAAAGCTGAGGGTGAAATCTGTCAGACGTGTTGGTCACTTATACACTAGATCAGTGGTTTTCAAACATTTTTGCTTCCGGCCCACAAAATAACAATTGCAGACACTTGTGACCCCATATATATTACTTGTTTACATAGGCCAATTTTGCTAATAACTCTGTTAAACATGGGAATAATAACTCAGCAAACCTAGTAACTATGATACTTATTTTTATTCATTTATGGTTATTTAAAAAAATGCAATAATCATGATGAAAATATTCCATTAGCATTTTTTTTGCATTTAAACTGAAATCATCTAAGGACCCTCATTTGATGTTTTGTGACCCACAAAGAGATCTCGACCCCAACTTTGGGAACCTCTACACGAGATGAAATATTAACAATATTCTGCACACAGAAAATATTGTCTCATGTTGACTCTGAGGA
>NW_013952713.1:265536-266766 GCF_001266775.1 Austrofundulus limnaeus | reverse complement strand
ACCCTGTGGAGAACCAGAGGAAGACAGCAAAGCATCAGATAAACCATCATGTACTCTGACACATTGAGATTTGGTAGTTAAAAAATCCATTAGCCAATATATGAGACCTGATTTAATTTTATGTATACTTTTTAACCTTTCTGCTAGAATATGTGGCTGTATGCAGTTAAAAGCAGAAGAAAAATCAATAAAAACAAGATGTGCAAAAGTATTAGCTGCCTCAAGGTGTGAAAGAGCCAAGTTCAGTAAAGTGCTTACAGCGTCATCCACCCCTCTGCTGGGCCTGTAGGCAAATTGCAGTGKGTCCAAGCTGGTTTTAACTGTAGTTAAAAGGGCTGTCTTAATTACTTTCTCAAGTGACTTCATAACTAAGGATGTAAGGGCTACAGGCCTGCAGTCATACTGCTGTTTACGATCTCTGTTTTAAGCGTTTGGGACAGTGATGGACTCTTTCCATAAAYGTGGGACCTTGTTGAGGTAGAGGGAGCTTGCTTTTGGAACAAAAGAAAATAAAAAATTAATCAGAATTTATGGTAATTTTAAACATTTATTTTAACAATATCTTAAAAATAATAAAACAGTGCTGTAAATGTAGTCTATTTATGACAGCAGGGATTTAAAAAAAGTAAAAGTAACTGGTCAATAATACCAAAAAGACGTCCAATTAAAGGCTGGCCTCAACACTATCTGATTAGAAAAAAAAACATACCTCTGATGTTTAATTTGTGTTAAATTAGGGTTTTTATCAAATTATTAAGTTTTCTTTTATGACTGCTGTAGGTTCTCCACGTATTTTGAAGTTTCAGCTGCAATTTCATCAAAAGTTAGTTACACGGAGCGATGAGGTAAGGCTTACTCTGGAGTAAAGGAAAAATGGTTTAAACTTCAAGGTCTCGCAGGTCTGAAACAATGTTTCCAGCAGGAAAAGCCAGGTCAACATTATTTATCGCAACATCATATAAAAAAGCCTGAACACATTAATCTATGGCAATAAGGGTTTTTGTTGTTGTTAACAGCTTTTATTGATTTGGTTATTGGGTAGAAGAGAGGAACTGATCCGCATATATATAAAATTGTTATTTGTGACTGTGTTGTAACTGTGTTGTAACTGTGTTGTGACTGTGGTGAAATGGTCCACATATCTTCCTTTGGCTTCCAGTACTTTGACTAGTATTTTGCTGAAACAAACACACACACACACACACACACACACACACACACACACACACA
>NW_013952713.1:251735-264102 GCF_001266775.1 Austrofundulus limnaeus | reverse complement strand
AAACTGAAGAAATAAGGTGCATAATGTTTGATTTCTCTGATTATGACTCGACTCAGAACTACAGTAAAATACCTGATTGTATTTTTTTTTGGTGTGATACAAAAAAACAAACAAACAAACAAAAAAAAAACACGCTGTCCTCAATTCATCTTGTGGAGATATCAGCCTGCAGAACAGCTGACCCTGATCCATAAATTACGCACAACTTCACGCAGCAACAAATCTTTTGTCTGCATCTTGTGGAGCTGAGGAACCACCACTGCCGAGATGCTCCGAATCAACACGTTGAGTTCTTTCTCAGTGAGAACCAAAATGTGACACGATCCAGACTTAAAAAGGTAACCCAGGGCACAGACACTCAAAGTACTCAAAAAAGGTTTTAATAACAAAAAGAGGCTGACAAGCAGCTCAAAAACACTTACATTCACATAGCATAACTTAGGRCTTCAAACTCTCTTAGGGACCAAACAGAATGACAACACAGTACAATGATCAGACAAAGGACTGAAGACAGGATACCAAATATAAAGGTAAACTAATGAGGGCAAACTAGAAACACCTGGGAGGAACACAAGGGCAATCAGGTGTGCAGAGGTGGGACAGCTGCACAGAGGAAACACTGAAACACTAGGATGAACAAATCAAAATAAACTCAGACCATGACAGGACCCTCCCCTTAACGACAGCTCCTGACGTCGCCAAGAGGAGCTAGACAAAACTCAGGGAAACACGTGACAACATAGACTCAAAAACAAAAATACATAAAGTCCTGGGGGTCGAGAGACCCCTCCAGCTGTGGAAAGAGTTCTGGGGGCCGACCAGGGAACCTTCCCAGAAGAAACAAAAGTCCTGGGGGTTGACCAGGGAACCATTCACAGCGAAGCCCCGCACAAGCAAACGTTGAGCCCCAGGAGGAGGCGAGAGCAGACGTTGAGCCAAGGAAGGAAGGGGGAGGCGATGAGAAGACGGCGGAGGTTGGTGAAGTAGGAGCCTTGGCGACGGCAAACACAGGTGACGAAGAGGCGACGTCTGACGACCCAGGCGACATGGAGGGGATGGGCGACGAACCAGGCAAAGAGGAGGCGATGGGCGACGGCCCAGATGAAGGGGAGGCGATGGGCGATGACCCAGGTGAAGAGGAGGCGATGGGCGACGACCCAGACGAAGAGGAGGCGAGGAACAATGACCCAGGTGTAGAGGATGCGAGGAACGATGACCCAGGCAAAGAGGAGGCGAGGAACGACGGCCCAGGCGAGGAACRATGACCCAGGCGAAGAGGAGGCGAGGAACGATGACCCAGGCAAAGAGGAGGTG
Source organism: Austrofundulus limnaeus (assembly GCF_001266775.1). Lineage (NCBI taxonomy): Eukaryota > Metazoa > Chordata > Actinopteri > Cyprinodontiformes > Rivulidae > Austrofundulus > Austrofundulus limnaeus. The sequence continues at coordinate 262,788 of NW_013952713.1, read as the reverse complement.
AGGAACGACGACCCAGGCGAAGAGGAGGCAAGAAACGATGACCCAAGTGAAGAGAAGGCGAGCAACGACAACCCAGGCGACGACCCAGGCGAAGAGGAGGCGAGGAACGATGACCCAGGTGAAGAGGAGGCGAGGAACGATGGCCCAGGCAAAGAGGAGGCGAGGAACGATGACCCAGGCAAAGAGGAGGCGAGGAACGACGACCCAGGCGAAGATGAGGTGAAGGCGGTCTATTCACGAACCACCAGGACCGCAGATAACTCAGACTCTGGGACCACCGAGACCTGCAGCTGTAGAACCACCGACTGTGGAACCACTGGGACCTCAAACTCCGAAACCACCAGCTGAGGAACTACCAACTGTGGAACCACTGAGACCACCATCTCAGGAAGCACCGGAACCTCCACCTGTGGAACCACAAACTGTGGAACCACTGAGACAGCCACCTGTGGAACCACTGAGACCACTGGAACTGGAACCACTGGAACCAGAACCACYGACTGTGGAACCATTGACTCCGGGAGCACCGGGACTGGAACCACCGACTGTGGGACCACCAAGACCCGTGACTCCGGGACCACCAGCTGCAGAACCACTGACTGTGGAACCGCCGAGACCACCCACTGTCAAACCACCAACTCTGGATCTTTGGACGACTCAGCAGACAAACCAGATCCTGGAACATCAGCAGGAGTGGGTGGGTGGGCGACAGAGTTCTCAGCCAGGATCCTCCGGGCGAAGGCAGAGAGTTTCTGGTGGCCAGGGTACCCCAGCAGCTCCGGACGTGCCGACAGGACCCTCTCAACCTGACAGCAGATCAGGAGCTTGGTGGTAGGGGGGGAGACCACCGGAGCATCATCAAAGCCCCGCTGATCAGGGCATGAGTGATCTGGAGCTCCTCCGGTGGCAAGCACGGGACCGGCCCCSCAAAGCAGCTGAGGAAAAAACGGTCATGGGGAAACCAGTGGACGGGTCGCAGTCATCCGGTTGAGGGGAAAAAATATCTGTCTGTGGGCTGGGTGTTTGGTCTGATAATTCTGACACGATCCAGACTTAAAAAGGTAACCCAGGGCACAGACACTCAAAGTACTAAAAAAAAAGGTTTTAGTAACAAAAAGAGGCTGACAAGCAGCTCAAAAACATTTACATTCTTCTTGTTCTTCTTCTTTTTGTTCTATGGCGGTTGGCAAACAACTTATAGGTGCATTACCGCCACCTTCCAGACTGGAGTATAGATTAGATGTCCTAACACTATATGCTTAACACTTACATTCACATAGCATGACTTAGGACTTCAAACTGTCTTAAGGACCGAACAGACTGACAACACATTACAATGATCAGACAAAGGACTGAAGACAGGACACCAAATATAAAGGTAAACTAATGAGGGCAAACTAGAAACACCTGCGAGGAACACAAGGGCAATCAGGTGTGCAGAGGCGGGGCAGCTGCACAGAGGAAACACTGAAACACTAGGATGAACAAATCCAAATAAACTCAGACCATGACAAAATGTTTCCTCACACACCTCACTCTTCTCAGCCGTGTGCGCGCTCCGCAGGCCACACGCGACAACAACACAAAAACTCCACAGTCCAGTAGACCGGAGGCTCTCCGATCATTCCCAGGCCGATCCACCCTCCTGTCTGAGGCCAAATGATCCTCAGTCCCGGCCGGGGCCCAGCCCCATCACCAAAAATTCAAAAATGAAACAAAAAAAATCTAACAGCGTGTTAGATTCTTTTTGTTTTTGTTTCACTTTTATTGTTCAAACTCGAACGATGACGAGACTGAACCCCAGGACCGAAAACCACACAACCCCAGACAAGAAAACAGACCATCCCAAAAATGATCAAAGAACCCCCAGTCCACTGCAAATTGCAAAGTGTCTATACCGTTGCCACGCAGTTGGAACCACACACAGAGCGCATGGCCCGGGGAGCGCAGCGCGCACACAGCTGAGGAGAACAAAACGTGCGAAAGAAACACCCCAATTCTCACCAAGAAAAACCGCAGCACACCAAATCAGATCAGCTGCTACAACTCCCCTGCCCCACAAGATGCAATATTTGCTGCGTAAAGTTGTGCGCATGGATCAGCTGTCAGCTGTTCCCAGTCCCACAATGCAGCAGAAACTCGCAGCGCAGACGCTCCTCCATACATCCAGAAAACTGAACAGTCATATTTCTGTGGATTCAGGTCAGATTCGTGACTTTGTGGRTTAAAACTGTCGACTGAAAAACTTTGCGTGGCTGCCGCACATTCTCACGGCAGGTGAAACCAACCACAGCAGGCACGCCGCTGGAGAAGGGCGGATGCGTCATACCACGCAAAGCATTGTGGGAGGCGTGTCTTAATTTTTAGTTCAGTTTCAATTGTTTTTTCATTTCATTTAAAACCAAAAATTGTATACACATTAAAAACAAAAAATATACACAACATACAGTACACACACACACACACACACACACAAACAAAATATATATAAATATACAATTTCAGAACCATCATGCAGAACAGTTAATCACAGGATAAAGCCCTGTGTTATTTCTCCATAAGCCTGGGAAAGTGGTGTTTCAATACTGTCTTTGTCATGGTGTTGGTTAGTGACACCAAGCCCTCTCTGCTGTTCAAGAAAAATAAATTCCTTAGGGAATTATCTTTACTATGAAACCAGTTGATGTTCTACTGCTGTTTATATGAAAAGCTATACCTTCAGCTGTTCAAGGTGATGAATACTCATAGATAATTAGTTATTAGCGGTACTGCATTTTAATTTTACAAAGCGCAAATCCACTTATGAATTATAAAAATTAGTAAGACCGCTAAAGCGCAAATGAAAAATTTAGGTCCGCAATTAGCGGATGTGCGCTTTAGCGGACTGGTGCCCACCACCGCTTTTAGTCTTGTATGTATCAGAATAAATGGTACTGAAAATTATCTGGTTACTAACACATTCTAAAATTATTCAAACCTGAGGTTAAGCATACACAAACACGCTGCAGTTAACAAAGTTTAACCCACAACCCTTCCAAACAAGCTGATCTTGTTCAGTCTCTTTCTGATTGTCTAGTCCTGAACCTTAACCTTTAACCTGCTACCTGAGGCCTGTACAGTCAGAGATTAAGCTCTGTTTCTTTCTTTTTTAAAATTTAATTTCTCTGAGCATTGCACACTCTGACCTTGTGAAATTGCTGGGTTGTCTACTCCTGGGGAGATTGGCAGCTGTTTTCCACCTGTGAATTATTTTTCCCCACTGTAGACTCCAACCGGTTTGGAAATAACCTCGTAACCCTTCCTAGACTGATGGGCAGCAAGAATTACTTATTTAAAGTCATTACTGATGTCTTTTGTCTTTTGACACATCTGTGCTCCAAACTGTTACACTTTCTGCTTTTATAGCAGTGGTCACATTGATGATGATCACTTAATTAGGTGCATCTGATCAGCAACACCTGGTTTCTACGTTTTCTCTAAAAACCGGCAGAAGCTGCAAGGCTAGAGTTTCACAGCTTCTTCATTTTTGGCTTTGTTACGCTTGAAATGCAAAATCCAAGAATTAAAGGGGAGTAGACTTTGCCTCATCATTATTGGACACGTGTGCACAAATCTGTATGGTGCAGTACCAAGACAGAAACTTAACAGCATGCCTGTATCTGTCCTCACTTTCCCCTCACTGGCAGCGTGACACATAAACCCAATCTGAAAGACGACCCACTTGTCTTTTAATGTGGCGCAAAAGGCAACACGTTGTCGGAGCGGGGATAGCTTTTTTTGCTCTGTTCTTTGACACAGTTCTCTGTGTGAAGTCACAAGCGAATACAAAGACACACACACTGAAAGCAGCAGATAATAAAGCAGGCTCCAAGAATAGACAGAGAAAAGAGAGAGGAAATACCCAGCATAGCTGATAGAAGACATAATGAAGATGCAAACAGTGACAGTGTAATAAAGAAGATTTAAAAATGGGGGATGCAACAAGCAAGTTGACAAAAAATGTGGGGTAAAGAGGGAAATATGGCTCTGGAAAGAATGAGTGGAAAAACAGATGAAGAGTGAAAGACGTGTGGGTGATGCTAAAGGAGAAGGGGTTAAAGATGGGAGAGCATCATCAGATGGTCTGTCTGTCTGGCAGTGACATGTTCACCCAGACAACTCACAGAATATCGCATTGGCTTCACCTGCAAGCACTGCCCTGCTGCTCTCTTGTCAAAGCTGCCACAGACCAATGGTTCACACACACACACACACCCACACACACACACATACACAGTTCATCCTCTCTCACTTTCTTTAGTCGCCCCACAAAGCCGACCTGCCACTTTTTCACCATAATAAGATTCAGATTTGGCTGCTCCGCTCACTCACCATATGGATTTCCCTATAATGACATTCTGAGGGAGATTGAGTTTGCTTTTGTAAAAACAGAGGACCCGAATCAGCAGAGAGAGCGAGCCGGAGCGCAGCTGCCGCTMCACATTTTGCTACATGTGCATTTCTTCTCTTCCAGCTTTACTCCTACAGCACTGATACACGGTGACACCTTGTAGCACGTTCGTTCCAGCGGGGATTTGCAGGTTTCTCTGGGTCGAGCATGAAATCTCAGAGAAAGTTGTGAGGCGTTTGGACTGTTGGTTAAGTTTGGGCAGTTAGAAAAAAGTGATGTTTGCTTAGCAAGCACCACTGGGAGTTGTTTGCCATTTTCTTAAAACGGGCCTTAGTCACATTAAACCGGGTGATTCAAAAGGCAGTTATTAAATACAAGCAACTGGTTTTAATGTTAGCTCCAGCTGCCTTTACTAGAGCAGTGTTTCCCAAAGTTGGGGTCGGGACCCAAAGTGGGGTCCCGAAACATCAAGGTGGGGTCCTGAAAATATTTTCTGAATTAATTATATTTTTGCCTTAATTGTTACAAAGGAGTGAGGTTAGTGTATTTAAAATGTATAAATGTAGCATAAAAATATTGTTACTATGCCCGTGTTTAGTTGACCTGATACAAATGTTTATCATCCAAAAATAGCTGTGGGCACAGGTCTCTGCTACTGTTATTTTGTGGGTCCAAAGCTGAAAAGTTTGGGAACCACTGCACTTTGGTTCCCAAAGTTGGGCTTGGGACCCAATTATGGGTCATGAAGCACCTTGGATAATCTCCAGAAATCAATTTAMAGGGTAWTAAAATAATTGCTGATGTAATATTTTCCCTATAATTATTACAAAAACACAAAATAAGTATAGATAAATATTTATATTTGTGTACAAGCTGTTTAGATTGTCAAAAGGCCTTTGTTTTTAGGGTTATTAACGAAGTTCGTGTACTCAGACCAGTAATATTTGGGGTCACAAGTTTTTGCTATGGATGTGTTTTGAGTCAGAAGACAAAAAGCTTGGGAACCACTGTATTAGAGTATACAGTGTAAGAAAATAACAGTCCCATTACCTGTAGCTCTCCACAGCAGCATATTTATTGACACTCACCTGTTACTGGAGCTGATTAGCCATCACCTGAACAAAGGACTTCACTAATAATAGAACAAGGTTGTGCAGATGCACTTACAAAAACAAGCCTTCCCGATAGCCTGATGCAGCAGTGTTTATTCTGCACTTGTCATCCTCACAGTTCAGACAAGGCAAGCAAATATCATTTTATGGCAATGAGAGAGAGAGAGAAATTATTTACAAAACAAAAGCTGCATCTGCAAAGTTGAAGGTATTTGGGGATTATCTTGTTCTTTGCAGAGCGCAACTTGCTTAATCCAGATCTAGCCCTTGGAAATTCATGACAGATGTTGTGAAAATCCAGACAGAGAAGACACATTTCTTATCACCTCTCACAGATGGGGAAAGAGAAGAAAGATTTGTACCAACTGTAAAGGGAAAAAAAGAAGCCACTGAGACTCAAATGTGTAAAGTTTTCCTGGGAAAGAAATCCTACTGATCGGAACTATTGATAGAAGAAAAGTTTGTTTTTTTGCCTCTCGTGTAGAAATGGGTCACAGTGGCGGAAGCTATGCTTCTCATTTCTCATGTCTCTCCCTCACAAGACTCCAGTTTCTCCTGGGAGACTCCATGATTGTCCCAAATCAGATTAACTCACACCAGTATGCTCTGGTTTTAACTTTGAGGTCACCTATCTATTGGATGTGCCCAAAAACCAGTCAAACCAATGCTTTCTTGAAAGGTTTTGTTCTGTGTTGTGTTAACTGAAATACTGAAACATTTTCTAGGTCAAATCTGCAAAACTGGGTAAACTATGTTTGTGTACATTTAAAATTCCATACTCCCATTAAGAACTTGGTGCCGCTTCTGTTTTAATGTTGTTTTCTTAAAGGAGACATATCTTGCTTTTCAATTCCTTCTTTTTCACATTTAAATTGTTCAGTTGGGGTCTATGTAAAGTGGAACTGCAAGACTTTGGTCTAAATTCTTCCTTTTTTGTAGCTCCACAAGCCCCCTCTTTTACCCTTTTGTCTGAGGTGTGTCTCAGATCAACTCGTTTTGAGGCTGTTTCTTTGAATCCAAATAAGTAGCTTCACACCCCACTCTACAGCATTCAAATTTTCTGCACTCCTGTAGACTCCAAGTGCACAACAAAATGTATTTTACAGCTAAAAAAGTGGATTTTGCACATGTCCACTTTAGCAAACACTTACACATGCTTGACTGCGATTCTAGCTTTGAAGCTGTACAGTAGATTGTATACTTCAGCACAAGAACTAAAATCACAAAAGAGTTTTGAAGTGGTAAGTGATTTGCTTGCAATTCTTTTATGTTTTCATCTTGATGATAAGCAGTTACTGCTGTGCAGTTTAGCACTCAGTGCAGACACTAAACTTGGCACAACATAAAACTCAGTGTAAACAACAGCAAAACCCTCAAAGCTCATCAGCATCACTGGCTGCTAGCCTTGTCTCATGATGGACTTGCTGTCATCTTTSTAAGGCAGTGATGATGTTGTCTCTGCTGTTCGCTCAGAGATGGATTATCTGTTTTCTTAGTTTGTTCATCTGCCATATGGGCAATAAATCTTTGGTTCGCTTCTTCACTTAGTTCCCATTTTCTAAGTCTGTGATTTCAAGAATGGCAGCAGTTTAGGCAAAATAACATTATTTTACCTTTATTATGAGCTCTTAAAACCTCTAAAACATCAATTAATAACCAAGCCCTTAGGCAAATCATTGGAATAAGTTTGTTAGCAAGCAAGTTTAACTTGTTTAAATTATTTTTCTCTGGTCTGGTGAGCCAGGTTTTACAATTCAGATGGTCTTAATCAGATTCCCTTTTGTTCTCACTTGTCATCTGCAGTCAAAATTACATTTTAAATCGAGCAGACATTCAGCACTTTCCAGCAGTCAAACCTAGTGTCAGTCAGCACTTGACTTAACTTGACTTCATTAACCATAATTAGAAGATTATTTTTTCTGATGTTACAGAATCCCACTACAACAATGAGTGCTCTTAAAATGCTAAACCGTGAAGCACTCATTTAAATTCATAACCAAGAGATGGGTCAGACCTCCATTATTGCTGAAAGATAGAATGGTAAATGGGAAAACTTTACAATTTGGAATGCTATTTCATCTCTTTCTGGGAGGGGGATTTCTTATTCTACAAATTGCTAATACTACTTTTACTACCTCTCCTAGAAAAGCAGAGAAGCACAAATTACTTTGACATAGTGTGAGGAATGCAAAATCCGTAGATAATTATTGCACTTTTTTAAAATTCATACCACAGATTTAAGCAGTTTTAGTCTATTAAAGCTGCATTTTGTTAGTAGAATCAGCATGTTATGTTCAGTTTATTTTTCTGTTTTTATGCTAACTGAAAAGCTATGCAGACACAGCGTGCTGGTTTTGACAATAAAGTTTTCTTTTAATGCCATTCATTGCATTGTGCATTTAAATACTTATTTTGATTTTTAGCAAACAAAAGATGGTCTCACAGGCAAAAAACTATAGTGTCCAAATATTCAGTTACTGCACTCTCACTAATTGGTCTTCAGCTGCTGTAGGAAGAAAAATGTTTATGTGACCCATCACATCAAATTGAGGATTAAGTCCAAAAGTGGTATGTGGAGAAATAGTCAAATGAAGTGTTTTGGTTAAAATGTTTGCAGCAATTTGTTAAAATATAATATGTTGCTTAAATGAAGTATCTGAAATATTATCTTGAATAATTAGTTTGAATCCCAATAAAAAACATGATTTTGAGCAGAAAATCCTTAAATTTTTTGAAAAATTTCCTGAGAGCTGGCAAAGCTTTTCTTCTTTCCAGCTGGAAAATCGTAATTTCCAAATATTGTTTTAAGTTTCCTTTTTATAATGACATTAAAAGTTTATATTAGAATGACCTAAACATACTGTAAGACTTAGGCCAATCAATAATTTTTTTGTAATTAGGAAGACATATTAAGGCATATCTTTGAAACCACTAAGTGTAGCTTAAAAAGCAGGAATCTGAAATTTCACCTAGCTAATTATCACCAAATTTGACTTAATCCTCAGTTTGATATACAATATATATATATATATATATATATATATTAGGGGTGCAACAATACTTGTACCTGTATCGAACCGTACCGAACCGTATCAAACAGTGCTGTCGAACAATACAGATTTTTAAAATTTACTTTATCAACTTGTCTTCTGAAGATGCTCTGTGTTGAAGGATCAGTAGATCTGTGTTCGACTACTCCACCTAGGCTGCATTTTTGAGCTCAGATCCACTGAGAAACTTAATGTTTCAGCAACATTTAATTAAAAACTGTACATTTGAGGTTAGACAAATGTTCATAATTAATATAAATAAATTACAAGTTAAAAGGGGCATGGAAATTTCTCTTTTTTGTATAAAAAAATATCGAACCGTGAGACTAAAGTATTGAACCGAACCGTGAATTTCCTGTATCGTTGCACCCCTAATATATACTGTATATAGTGATAATTTGTTTTATCTTTAGACTTATCATTTCTTTGCTCTCTTTTCTATTTCTAATTTCAAATGTAAGATCATTTGAATGCATGCACTATGCAGACTTGGCAATATCATGTAAAATCAACTTTTTTGAGTTTTATATCATGTTATAATGTTATACTCTCATAAAAAAACATGTCCAAAGCTTTGCTTTGACTCATTCATMCATGTTTGAGAAATCCTGCAGCATTTTTAGGCAGCCATGCTGAGGAGCAAAACAACAGGTGGGGACCAGAAACGACTTTTGGTACCAGAAACGCCCCTGGGAYGTGTCTTTAAGCCGAACTTCCTCTTGGCGGAGCACACCTCCCCACACATCACGCCCATGAGTCCCGCAGGCTCTCGGGTGAAACAAAGTGAAACCTAACTGTCTGCTGAGCTCTCGACATTAGTTCTCACTCAGTGAAGCTCTTTTCAGATTAAAAATACCTTTGAGGAAAATGTATTTTCAGATGCCAAGTTAACTGCATCATGGCACCGGCGAGACAGAAGCGGAAGGTGGTTCTTAAAGAAACAGAGGCCAATTTCAATGCGTTTAGAAGAGGAAGTGATGAGAAGATAAGTTTATTTTCTATTTAAACATAAAACAGTCTTTCAATAACAACTAAAGGTGACTTAGATACTTTATTATCGTACAGTATTTAAATGTATGCCTGAGAAACACATAATATCGCCCCTTTTAATCTTAGTCGGTTCTGTTTTAATTCAGCTCTGAGTCATTTGTCAGAAACCTTAAACCACTCAGGACTGGAATAATAATGGCATGACATATAATCAGGTTGAATGGTTAGCMCTGTGTGTATGTAGACTCAACCGGTGAGATATAATGCATTTATCTTTTGTATTTATAAAGCTACATATATGGTTTTAACAGGCATGCAAATATATTCTGGCTTTATTACTGAGAATTTATGATTAATGTTGGTGTTAAAATGTAAATGAAGAAATTCACATTAATGTTTAACTTGAACTCAGCTGTTTCAACGGCTGAATGATAGCACGCTGCATGACTTAGAGGCTGGTACATCTGGTGGCAAATGATATGATTGACTATTATTGTCCCTGATAGACTTATAAATGCTGCTGAGGTTAGGCTTTCTATTTTTATTTGATTAATTTGTTTACATGAAAACACTTCAGGGTATGTTACTGTGCATGCACTGTGTGTGCAACGTCTGCCAGATGAGCTGCGACTTGTCCTGGCCATGATGTTATTAGGAGTTATTAGTATTTTTAGCCATTAAATACATTTTATTGTGTACTTGGTGTCTCTAGGAGTGCAGAAAAATGGAGTTTAGTCTCTGTCAGTGCTGCGTAGATATGTTTATATTCTGTTTGGGTCTTATTTTTCAACCTGTTTAGTTTTACTCTATTTTCTATGACATTTTCTGACCAGTGTTTGTGACTGAACTGCCAAATAAAAACAATTTGGTCATCTTCATTTTCCTCTGACTCTGGGTCAGACTCTGGCTTTAACAAGTAAGAATGGCTGGACAAATCTTCTGTTGCAGACAAATTTTAATTAATTTGCTAATAACCAATTATGTGCCACTATATAGGTGTAAATCCCTGTTACATGTTTGTCATGGTGATCGAGCGGTCAYGGAGGTGGGACCCACACGGGAACAATGATGAAAACTTAGACTGAACTCAGTGGAAGTTGTTTTTTAATGGTGGCACCAGCCCACAAAAGAGTAACATTTCATTTCATAACATTGGTTTATACACAGGCGGCTCTAAATTGGGAGAAACCATTTCGAGGGGAAAAGAAAATAAAACAACCTGCAAAAACATGAAAAATACAACTTAAAWGCATGCATTAAATATGGATCAAATATCAATACATCTATTTACAAACAAATAAACTGAATTTGGTTAATTTGAATCCAATAATTACTTTAGACTTAACATAAAAAGTACTGTTTTGCCAAATCATCCCCACTTTAACCATTACTGTTATGGTGCAGTCCCAGAACCAATAAGTGTGCACAAACCCCCGGGGAATATTTTGTCTGTGCACACCTGTTGGAGCAACACATTCTCACTCCCGAGTCGTCACATATTGACGTTTTTC
>NW_013952713.1:244300-250606 GCF_001266775.1 Austrofundulus limnaeus | reverse complement strand
GGATGCTATGTCTCCTTTAAATTTGAAAATTCAAGTCAAACTCAAGTTTTCACTGAGATACAAATATTAAACATTTAAACACTGCTGGAGTTCATAGAAAAATCAACGATTCAAACAGCGTCTGTAAAGCAAAACAACAACAAAGAAACATTGATTTTATTTTTGTTCTTTTTTCCCATCATCAGACAAATATAGCACATTTGTTTATAAGGATATGTGTCGAGCTTGTTCGCCTGGCGGCTGTTTATTACACTCTCACCTCCAAACTTGACTCTTCCTATTAATCATAAGCACAGAGGAAATCAATTGGATTCTCTCAGTGGACTGCTGGTTGTCTGTGGGCCAGAAACACAGCTCTCACATTGTTTTCTCTTGGTTGGTTTCTTAAACCAGTTTCCCAGGATACTGTATTTTAAAGATGTCAGGTGAGATTCTTGTCAGCAGATCTGGTTTGATCTCCTATCTTTTTTTTTATTTTATTTTTTTGCTTACGCTGTCAAGCCTGAAGCGGCAGTTAGGATTTGGTTCTTTTTTGTTTTGTTTTTTTCTGACCCCCACAATGTGAATTTATTGACAGGATTGAGGAGTGATACAAAACAAGCAACTTTTTATAAAAGCTCAGCGAGAGTAGAAGTAGTAAAAGACATGGACCAGCAAAGCATTTCCTCTGAGCTGTCAGGGCTTTATATGCTCCCCGTCACGCTGCTCTGCACCGCTTGATGACTTCATGGCCCTAAAATAAGAAATTTCATCAGCGGAGAGACCTCCCTTGTCCACTAAATGATTAGACAGACTGTCATGTTGTGATGATTTCTGGGCATTTCTCTCTAATACATTTTCATGTTTTGGGTTCGATGAAGTGATGTGGTAGGTAGAGCTGGTTGACGCTACACAGCTGCTGTCAGATAGATGTTTTCTGCCCTCATGTTGTTCATGTTGTCTCCCTCTCTCCATTACATTCCAGGATAACTTCCCTGCAGGAAACCCAGAGCGTCTCCAAGATCTGAAGTCCACCGTTGATTTGCTTACGAGCATCACCTTCTTCAGGATGAAGGTAAAGTGTGTGTATGTGTGTGAGAAAGAGATAATTTTGTCTCAGCTGTAAACAATGTGAAGGGCATCAGGACACCATAGAGTTACAGGCTGGAACTTATGTAAAAAATTTACACCATTCATTGTTTTTTTTTACTCTGGTTCCAAGGAGCCCGACTTTCTCTTTAATAAGCAATCTTCAATAGTTCAAGTTTGCTGGGAATCTTTCAAAGTTTTTATTTGGGTTTAGGCTGCCTTTCAGCTTTTTTCTGTCTTTGTACCTGATCAGGACTGCATATTTTGCAGTGTATCAAAGGGGGGCGGGGTGCACAAGTAGAGGCCAAAAGAAGAAAATCCAAACTTAAAACTACAGCAGATGAATTAAGTGTATGTTTGTCTTTAAGAAATGTTAAAAAATAGCTCTTTGTTGATTGTGTGTTTTGAATTAAATTCTTTTTTGCTGTTTTTTTATAGGTTAAACAGAGAAGCAATTGAAACAGACAGTTTCTTTGTGAAATACTGCTCGTAACAAAATATATTATTTAATTATCCCCTGAGTTTGATGCCATATCGAGTCATAGGTGAATGTTCTGTGATCTAACATCAAACAACATATTCAAAATGTTTAAGTCCTGGAAGAAAAACGAGAGGGTAAAAAACAGTTCAAGTCTAAAGAAACACTTTTAAAACCCATAAAAAAGTAGAGAATATCTAACAATGTTGAATCAGAATTCTGGTTCTTTGTTGAAACTTTTTGTCTTTTATYTAAAAGACTTCTTCAGTCTGAGGAGTCGCAGGTAAACTCAGACTTACCTTTGCATAGTGGATCAACCGGTTACCCGATAGAGAATATTGTRAAGACCACCTTTCAACATCCCCAAAATTTTGACTTCTAGAAAGCAAAATATAAAGCAATGAGGAGTGACTCAAGACTTCTGCACAGCACAGTCCATGTGAGTCTTTTAGCACAGAGAAGCTGTGCCCTTGTCWGTGTGAATCATGCACTCGCAGTGCTGGTCACTGTAATTAAAGCTCCACTCGTTCAGTTATGAATATAAACCCACATTGATTTCAGTCTCATTTGATTCAAGCAAAATCAATCTAAACTCATAACTTCCCAAAACCCTGTCCTTGCAACACAACTGACCAATCAAGTAATTTATTATAACACATTTTCATGCATTCAGCATCAACTTCAGCTGTGTCATCACTGTGTAAGGCATTGACCTGTGTTCCACAATTAACCTTGACAGTTTGTTTAAAAAGCTACTATTAGTGCTTAATTTCCTCTCCCTCTCCTAGAGTTTACAGTGCACCCACTTGCTTCCAGGAAATACGAAAAGCTCGGCTTTCTCTAGTGGTCTTTTGGTGGGTGTGTGCGCCGGAGCACTGAAGCATAACTGAGATGGCAGCTGCAGGCATAGGAATGAAAACTGTCACTTTAGGTCATCAAAGCTTTCACTCTGTGCCAAAGCTGAGCCCTGCTGTGTGTACATCACACACCAGCACKCACACACTGCAGCTATACTGCTACTATACAATGACCTGCGCCTATATGTCAGAGTGACTGATTTCAATTAAATTGTATTATGTATAATACATGTGAGTAGGTTCTATTATTTTTTTGAGAAAATCATATCTCGTTAAAAATTCAAACATGTCTTACATGAAATCATTAAATGATTGATGAAGCCAATTTATAGTAAATCAAACTCTAGTACTGATATGATAAGACAGAAAGTGCCTAAAACTGACGTGAATATTTGTGACAAAACACAGGAGACACATCACTGTCTCTCAGATACAAGTAGGGGCAGTATCATGTAAAATCAATTTTTTTGAGTTTTATATCATGATATAATATTATCCTCTCATCAAAAACATGTCCAGAGTCTTGCTTTGATTCATTCATGCTTGTTTGAGAAATCCTGTAGTGTCCTGAGGCAGCCAGGCAGGGGAGCAAAGCAACCGGTTGGGACTAGAACCACCTTTTGGGATCAGCTCCTCCTATAGGCTGTGTCTCCAAGCCGAGCTTCCTCATCACAGAGCACACACACCCACTTGGCCCGTGCTGAAATGGGTGGGACAGAAGCAGAAGGAGGTTTTTAAAGAGACAGAGACCAATTTCAAGGCATTTAGAAACATATATGATGAAAAGTCAAGTTTATTTTCTATTTAAACATATAAACAGCATTTTAATAACAACTGAAGGTGACATWGTTATTTTAATTACGGTATAGAATTTAAATAGATGCCTGAGAAACACAAAATATTGCCCGTTTAAATATTTCTCTGACAAATGAAACATGTTGACTCACTTTGGATTCCTTTAAATTAAAGTTTCTACAGTTGTGAAACCTATCAAATATGGTTCTTGTCTTTATTGTGCTAACATATTACATAGTTTCAAAACAGCCTTCAGGAAAAATTTAAAATTTTTGTTCTGGGCCAAAAATTCTAAGATGAAAACTTGACTCAATTCAACACCAATGGAGTGGGATTTGTTTATATCCTCTCTTCGAACAATTACTATATTGTAGAAGTTGTTCACAGAAAAAAATAAAATAAATAAATGAAATAAAACGTGTCTGTGTTTGTMCAGGTACAAGAGCTCCAGAGTCCACCCAGAGCCAGCATGGTGGTGAAGGACTGTGTGAAAGCTTGTCTCGACTCTACGTACAGATACATTTTTGACAACTGTCATGAACTCTACAACCAGCTTCTTGACCAGGTAATCTGGTGATATCTTATTGCCAACTTACATTAAGGTCTCTAATTCTGAACCCCACAAAAACTAATTCATAGTAATGAAAGGAAACAACTAGTAAAATCTAAATTCAACAAAACATTRATTATTACTTTTTTGATTTCTTGGATCTCTGTGTGTGCTTTGAATTATCTGTATAATTTTAGAGCATTTCTTGAAGTCTACAAACTTGTWCAGTGCACAAAATGTGTAAGTTAGCATCGGCATGCTGCTCCTTTAAACCAGAAGTGCCCAAAGTGGGACCTGYGGGCCAAATTTGRCCCGCCAAGCCATTTGATTTGGCCCACTAGCAGTTGTCCAGGTTACTAGATTGTAATCTCCTGTCTTATGTAGAAAAAMTATATTTACACTTAGTCTTTTCAAACATTGGTYCAACTATAKGTACAAGGAGCTGYAGYCAGATWGTCTTAACTCATGGTGCTCACTTTATYTTTGAATTACATTAAGATTAAACTTAAAATACAAGTAACTTCAAGAGACATTTAAGTACATATCTAGATTTGCACACCTTATAAGACCACATATACTCACATTTTAAAAATATGAAAAGTCCCATGAGCCTTTGCTGCCCAAGCAAAAGTTGAATTTTCTCCATGTCCATGGGCTGAAAAAGCAAACAAAAAAAATGTGGGCAACCACACTGGCTGCTAGCTTAATCATAAAAAATGTAACTTTACTTGAAGTATTTGCATTCCGTGTATTACATTATTGCATTTGGCCCACCGCCCTCGGATTGATTTTAATTTTGGCCCTTTCAGGGAAAATATTTGGGCACCCTTGCTTTAAACCTTTGATGAATTCCTTTTCTTTTCAAGACTCTGGTAGTTTTTAAAATGTGTAACATGGAGGCAGAAAAAAGAAACTTCACATTTGTGGTCAACAGATCTTTACTTTTCATGCTTCTTTCAGTTTTTACCTTTTACATCCATTTTCTTTGCCTAATGAGGAGGCTGTTCTGTTATTTTCATCACATATGAAATGTTTTGTTTGTTTTGGATGTTATTTTTGAAGCCAATGCAACAACAATTTCCAAGTGCACTGAAGCAAAAGGAATTGGAATAAAGTTACTGCTTATTTTTGGCAAAATTGCTTGGTGAACATTGGCACCAACACTTGTGTTTATTTAATCAGTATTTCATACGTCTTTTTCCTATTTTTGCACTTAACAATCTAGCAATGAGCCATATATTCCAATAAAGATAGCGAATGCAGTCATGTTTTATGACCCAGTACAAAGTACAATATGTGGCRCTGCAGTTCTTTGGATGTATTGACCAATATTCCTTTTTTTCTTGTGTATGAGAATTTTCTTGCATTCTTTTGTAAATAATTAAAATAACACCACCACTGAGAAGTTTAAGAACTTAAAAAAGTCATGTTAAAGTCAAATCAATTTTGATTTCTCCCTGCTCTCTCTACCTGTGTTTATGTGTTTGCTAGTAGATGCACAATCATTAGGGCTCAGTCAACAAACCTTCCATAAATTACAGTGATGCAGCACCATCCCACATGACTGTCCAGATGGATGAGCAGTTCTGTCTGAGAATGTTTTGCCTATAAAACATTTGGTAGACCACTATTTATTTCTCTTGTTTACAGCTTTGCTTTGTGATCAGCTGCAATCTCTTTTACTTAAGAACACCTTTGCTACTCTTGCTGGCATGATAGGGACTTGATGGGTCATATGCTGTAATTGATATATTCAAAACACAAGAAAATTATCATTGTCTCCCTTAAAAAATACTTTGGGCTCCTTTCTCATTCTTTTACCAAGCAATGCCTCCAGCCTGTCATAAAAACTGATAGTATATCTTCCTTTCAGCCTTAGTAWGCGAGTATTGATGAGTGACAACAGAGAAAAAATATAAATTCATTCCAGCATGGCTGGAAATCAATCATTTATCCATCACCACTGACATTTACCAGACAATAAAGTGTACACAGTGTCTATTRCAGCAGAAATAAAAGTAGTGAAGGATCAGGAGTGGTTTCTTTCATGCAAATCTATAGCCTGTTTATTACATGATCGCCCGTCTTTTCTTGGTGGTGGGGGATCACATAATTGCTCTTGTTTGTGTGGGTGTGTGGTTTGTCTGTCCGTTAGCAGATTATCTCATGAACCACTAAACAGATGTTAATAAAAGTATTTGCTGAATGTACCTCTGAAACTGATTACATTTTGGAGCTAGCCTAATTCAAGATGGCTGTCGCTGYTAATTGACCTTATCAAACAAAAAATATCTATTCCCCAGTAATTTTTTTTCAGATATTTAGCATAAATATGGCGTCGTAGTAGCTGAGAGTCTTATTATTGACATATTTTGAGTATTGTTTTCGACATACTCTTGTCGGACAAATCTCACAAGGGGCAATATCATGTAAAATCAACTTTTTTGAGTTTTATATCATGTTATAATGTTATACTCTCATAAAAAAACTTGCCCAAAGCCTTGCTTTGACTCATTCATGCATGTTTGAGAAATCCTGCAGCATTTTTAGGAAGCCAT
>NW_013952713.1:240293-244018 GCF_001266775.1 Austrofundulus limnaeus | reverse complement strand
CCCCGGCCCCTGCACTGAAATGGGCGAGACAGAGGAAGGTAGTTCATAAAGAGACAGAGGCCAATTTCAAGGTGTTTATAAGAGGAAGTGATGAGAAGACAAGTTTATTTTCTATTTAAACACAAAAAACAGCCTTTTAATAACAGGTAAAGGTGACATAGATACTTTATTATGATATAGTATTTTAATGTGTGCCTGAGAAACACATAATATTGCCCCTTTAAATTTTTTGCAAACAAGATGGTGGGTGAAATGTATTCTTTTTTTTTTCTTTTGAAGAATGCAACTTTCATTTAGGAGTTTTTTTATATAAGTTGATTACAAAAAATAATTTTCATGCATTTAGGCCGCACTTATTCTGTGTAATTAAAAAATGCCTTTTCAAAATACATTAATTACATACATAAAAATATTACAATTGCTAAGTGCTCAGTTTTAGTTTGTCCTAACACAAAGTAGAATATGACAGTTTTTGTGTTTTGCTTTCACCTAAGCAAATAAGCAGTCAACAGGCAACTCCTCCCGATTATTTTACGGTTTACTTGCCAAGGAAAATGGTCTCCACAATGAAGACGATAATGTCTTCTTAGGTCGTAATAGGGTACAATCTCCTCAAAAGTTGAATAATAAGCTTCCTTTGTTTAGAAAAGCCTAAGGGGTTGTAAGCAATTACCAAACCTGTGAGATAGACACTCGCACTAATTACATCCTCGTCCACCATCGTTTCACAGCAGACAGACTCTCCATCAATGCTTTCGGTATGGATACAGAGAGAAAAAAGACATAAACCTCACCCAAAAGTAAGCCTGATTGTGACCATAAATCATTGTGTCCACACAGACTAGGTAGCCTTTAACACAAGGAAAACAACACATCTTAGACCCCAATAGTCCAGCTCCTAAGTGTGACCGAGTGTGGCGACACAAGAGCTGACATAGTGGTCAGGCAGGCAGAGAAGTACTCGAGCCACAATGAAGCATCATGCAAAACAGAACAGCAAAGCTCTCTGTCTGGGCGTAAGACTGAGGAGGAAGAACATTAGGTTSTGTCTTTACTCTCTCTGAAATGTTCTCTTAAGAGGAGGAAAGGGGAAATAATGACCCATTCTTTCTTTTCCTTTGTCCACAATGAAAGGTTGMAGGTTAACACAATGAAAGGGCAGCACAAAGTTATAAAAACACAGAAGGCAGATTGTTGCTAACATGAGCAAACAGGGATCAACTGTGCAAATTCTTGCTACTTCAGAGTCATACCCAAACAGACGTGTGCCTGATTTCTTTTACTGCAAATGCTTTGCCTTGTTTTAAGATGCAAAATCTCTYAAGTGCAGAAGATTCATCTTGTTTAGTTGCTCTTGTTTTTATATATTTTCTATCAAAGTGAAAGATGGAGACCTGAAGGAAACATTAACACACTAGTTTTGAGTTTGTTTGACTTAACAAAGTACTTGGAATGAATATTTCACACTAAAGCCTGGGAATTGTTTTCTTATTTCACCAAGTCTTACCAAATGAAAAATGTTTTACTGCCCTTGAAGATTTTTTTCACTTAATTTGAGAAGATTCAGACTGTAATCTAGTGGGTATTTTTTAGCTTCTTTTCAGATGGCTAAGTTCGGCAGTGCAGAGGTTGATTGTCACCAAGGTGTTTCTTTACTTTTTTTTGTTACCAAAATGAAATTTTGGCCAAAATGACTAAGTCCTATTATGTGTTTAGCTATTTTTAGACAAGAACGATGAAAAACCTTGTCAGATTTGGGATTAAACTAAACAATAAATCACATGGACAAGCCAGCAGATGGCTTCAAAATGAATGAGTGGACAGGAGTTCAAGAAGAAGTTAAACAAAAATATAAACGCTACTGCTAGAGCAGCACAGAAATGCAAAAATTATTTGAGATGACTAGATATAGCAATTTTGTTCCATTTTTTTACCCAACTTGTTTTACTTTAAAACCATGTGAAACAATCTTCTAATGTTTTAGGTGATACTTTCCCAGAACTTTAACAATTCACTTTATTATACTGTGTACGCCCAAGCATTCCATATTTGTTACCATTTAAAATGCAYTGTAGGAGTTTCAGTTCCACTCATAGCTCACAGCTCATGCTCCTGGGAATTTGATTTTATTCTCAGAGAGCATCCTTTAATCAGAGTCACTATTTTGTGTCACATTGGGAGGGCTGATGTAGAACCTATTGTATGCTAATGCAGATTCCTCCCAGGCAGGAAGTGAACGAGCTAAGCAATAACCATGAACCACTAGATATCCTCTAGAGGACTTATGCACTGTTTTGGGTGTTCCTTTTGTGCTGCCACCATCTTGTTCAAACAAAGTAGCAAAAAGTAAGCTGGACCCGTAATTCGATGCTGTGTTTGCTTTCTCCCATAAACGAGAGTGGAGCTACTTGGCTGTATAAAGACAGGAGGCCACTCAATCACCCCTGACAATGTATATGTGCTTACAAGAAGAGAATACCAATGAGTGAAGGAATTGTACGCTCTGTTCGGTTTAATAAGGATGACACAACCTTCGGTGTCCTTCATATATGCATATTAATATAGTAGGATCACACACAAACACATACGCAGACAGACTTTGATCACTTCCTGAAGAGACAACTTATTTTATTATTCATGCCTTCTCAGTGTCGGAACACAGTTGCCCAACTTCGGATTTGCAGTTGAAATGGATTTCAGATCTGTTCTTTTCATGTGGCCTTGATCAAAACCTCTTTTATCTGGTTAGCACTTAAAATTTCAATAATTTTGTTTAAACTACAGGTAAAATTATTGGTAAGGTAAGTGCAACAATTGACGATTCCTGTCTTTCCATTGCGGTTATGTCTTGAAGTGTTCTTTGTAAATGATTTTAAAAACTGTTAAAAAGGACATGTAAACACAGACTATCACAAAGCCAACAGAACTCAGTGAAACACTGAAGCAGTGCAACTTTTGTGTTTTCTCCAAAGACAAAATGTCAAGAATGTCACGTTTAGATATTCATGGAAATCAGATGAATTTGATCTATTCAACCTCAAATGAAATGCAAAGTAATGCATTTTTTTAGCTCTATGAACAAGGGGATAGATTAAAYGCTTGCAGCCCAATGATTAGTGACTAGTGACCTGGGGGTTGTCTGTTGCCCAATCAGCTGKGAGATTTATCTGTTTCTTGATCCTGTAAGATTAAATTCTGAAGCTTTCACAAATGCGACGTCAGCAGGACACTTAGCAGCATGACATGTTCTCCATTTCCATTCATTTAAAACAAGAATCTRGACAGTGGTTGATTCTTTTAGGAATTGATTGCAGTCTAAAGATTGTATCAGGGAGAAATGGGCTCATTTCACGAGATGCTCAACAACATGTCTTCCATCTGCCGTATGAAAGTCAGTGCAATCTGGGTTGGTAAATAAAGCTAAATTTATTCATTAACCAATAAAAATATGTATCATTTTTCATAAAATTTAATACAAACTAGATGATGCGTATATTATCCTGCTGGAAGGTTGTGTYGCCAAGTTCAAAGTCTGTTTGTCTATTTGTGTGTGTGAGAGAAAATGTGTGGTATMCAGATTTACTGAGTACATTCTACATGTATGTGAGGTTGTGACTGTATGAACTCAGTTGTGTTTTATGTGGTCTTCTATTCGTGTGTGTGTGTGTGCGTGCGTGCATGCGTGCGTGCGTGCGTGCGTGTGTGTGTGTGTGTGTGTGTGTGTG
>NW_013952713.1:225894-240158 GCF_001266775.1 Austrofundulus limnaeus | reverse complement strand
CACACACACACACACACACACACACACACACACACACACACACACACACACACACACACACACACACACACAGACATCTACAAATAGACCCAGTATTTTAGATTTAATTAAGAAGCTGCGATCCTTAGGATATCAATGCTGGTTGATTTGATTGTAGACCTTTTTACTGAGGGGGGAAATGTGTCTTTTTATTACATTTCAATGAATAAGCAGACACTTTGTCACTTTCTRATGAAGCTAAGTAGATTAATGTTGGTAAAAAAGATTTAGATTTGATAATTTGTATATTTTTACATGACAGCACCACCTAACAATTCAAACACCACAGCTTAAAGCACATTTTATTACATAATCTTCAAAACAAAAATTCCTAAGTGGACTATGACTTGAAAAGTACACTGCTTGTRTGCAGCAGTGAAACCCATCTTTTAAAGTCAGTTTGCATCACGCTAGTGGTGCATTAGCAGAACAAGAAATGTTCAGTAAGATAAAGCCACATCTATAAAATGTAGTTTATTTGTGTAAGGCCCTAACACTTGCAAACATAAATCAGTCACAGAGCTAACAAATTAAGTTATCATTAGTAAAAAAAAAAAATTAAACATTAGGCTTTCAACAAAAACAGATTACAAATCATGTAAATCTTTTTATTTTTCTTAYTATAAATATTTGAATTTAGGACACTAACATTTGTGGCTTTGGCTGATCTGGGATAAATTAAAGTTTAGTTAGAGGGTCTCATTTTAAGCTATTTAGTGTCACTGACGTCATCATGGACATCTGCCACAAAACTAACTTCCTCTGTCCCAGTTTTTATTCCAACAGTTAAACAGAGCACTGTATGAACGGCATACTTAGCTCATTCAAAACAGAATATATTTTTGAAGTTTTAAATTAAAATGAAATTGATCTTTTTATTCAGTTCTTAGACATTATATGTTGAACCTTATCATTTATTTTTTCCCCTCTCTATAGAGCCGGAAGCAGGATCTTCCCAGAGAGGAGCAGGGTCCATCCATCAAGAACTTGGACTTCTGGCCAAAACTCATCACTCTCATGGTGTCTGTAATCGATGAGGACCGCACAGCCTACACCCCAGTCATTAACCAGTATGTACTGTACTTCTTTATTTGACATGAGATGTATTTTTTTTTGMCAAGAGATCAATTCAAACACATTTTTTTTGAAAATGCACTTAACGGAAAAATGCGAACTATTTTTAGTCAGAAAATACGAACCCCATACTTGCAGTTATTTTGGAAGTGAAAAAAATAWATACATAAACAGCATTTTTTACTATATACATTTAATGTTGCRCAATTATCGACACTTGGTGCAATTCATATAGTATCTGTACTACATTTCTTTTTGTATATAACAATTTGCTTTGATGGGAGAAAAAATGCTCATCAGAGTGTGATTGTTTGTAGTCATAATGTTATGGCTGACATATATCCCTGGTGTAAATTTTCCAAACAATCACACTCTGATGAGCATTTTTTCTCCCATCAAAGCAAATTATTATATACAAAAAGAAATGTAGTACAGATACTATATTAATTGCACCAAGTGTCGATAATTGTGCAACATTAAATGTATATAGTAAAAAATGCTGTTTCTGTAGTCATAATGTTATGGCTGACATATATCCCTGGTGTAAATTTTCCAGACACGTAAAATGAGAAATACTGTTTATTTTATTTACAGCACAGTGCTGTACTGAGAAACCTTGCATCCATTGCTTTGACTCCTGTCATCTACCCAAACATTTCTGAAGACCAATTAAAAGCCCCGAATGACACATTTTCCAACAGTAACAACGCTGACTCAGCAGGACAGTAATAGGTCCCCGGAAAACTGTTTAGAAATTGTTTAAAGTCTGAGGTGCTCTCTCAGTTTCCATAACTCCAGATACTAAYTTGACATAACCTGCTGGGACCTGAAAGCATCTGTAGGAAGTAAGCGCCATCTGCAGAGWCTCCACCTCACAATCCACAGAGTTTCTTTGATTACCAGCAAATCCAGAACACGCCACGGTGTTCTTTGTTCTGATTGGTCTGTATTGTTTTTGCAGMAACAAAATGAGACCCACTCATTATAGGGTTGGTGGTTTTATTGTTGTGGGTGACTGGCGTATTTTAGCTGAGGTGTAGGTGGACTGCAAAGCAACCATGAAAATCAGGGCGAGAAAAATGCGCTGTGTAGAGACACATCGAGAAAAGATAAGACAGCACAGCACTGTTGCAAAACCATGTAGTAAATACAATATTTGCTTGAAGAATAAAGAATTTCTGCCTTTTTAGTGTATACTTTTCTATAMCTATTTGTAYAGCTATGACTACAAGAGGCATTGCATTCCACTGAAGAAATGTGAATTTTTCTWTGCCTGTATACTTCCTACCCTCCTATTTGACTCACTCCATTTTTTTTGCCTTTCCATGCTGATTTACGATGCTTATTAAGACTTTGTTTATGCCCTGAGCTTTCTCTTTTACACTGACTAATGATAGGTCTGCAATATTCATGCCCAATATCTCCACCTTTCCATGGTCAAGCTGCAGAGTGACAGCAAGTTTGATGCTTTTTCAGCAAAAAGCCATGAGTGGACTTGTTGCCTTTAAATAATAGGCACTGCAGCCAGAGGGAAGTAGCTGTCAGTCTGTTGCTCTCTCCTGAGAATATTTATGTGGGAATCAAGCCTCAGGAATTTTGATCCAGCAAACAAATCAACAGAATTGATGTTATGATTGGGAAAATAAACCCATATGCTGTGGTTCTTCAAGACTATTTCCTCAAATATTTTGCAGACAATGCTTGCTTTCCCCACATAGCAGTAAATTGTAAAGCATCAACAGATACAGCATGTGTACGGACTGCAGATGTATATCCATTTGAACCCCAAAAGGGTTTTATTGTTTTCCACACTCACAATCCACCAAGTGGGTGCATGACAACACTGAGGAATAATGTAGGCAGACAAATAAAATATTTTGAGATGGATGGTGTCAAAAAAGGAAGCAATTGTTTCAGGGCTTTTATAATAGTTGCTTGACATAAACCACATACTGTATATAGCCCATATATTTTGTGCATTACTTTTCTGCAAAAGTGTCCCACAGAGAAAACGATCATTTCAGTAGAAATCATCGAGCAAATTTGTTTGATGCTGGAGACACAACAATTTCCAGCAAAAGAGAAAACATTTCCAGATAAATTAACCTTTTTTTCAGAACAGGGTTTGTCATCTATAAATGTCCTCCCGTGCCTGTGCCACGATAYGGATAATTAAACCACTGACATCTCACATTTAAGCTTTGACTGAAAATCCATAGACATTCAGAACAGATTACTTGCCAAAGACATTGCCACCCTCTGTGGCTCTCCTTAGATTTGACATTTCCTCCTGCACTTTTTCCTCATTTTTAGGCATGCATCTCAATTTCAGCCCCAATCTATCCAGCTCTGGATATTGCAGATGAATTGATTTGGAGATACACCAACCAAATCCTCTTCCACATCTGTTATTTACTAGAATTTCAGTCKGGGGCAGGCCATTAGGCCATCCACTTGAGTGTGCCTTTATACGGAAATGAGTGTGATTGGAATCTGTCTCCGTCCTGCCAGGTTTCCCCAGGAGCTGAACGCGGGGAAGATCAGCGCTGAGATCATGTGGAACCTCTTTGCCCAGGATATGAAGTATGCAATGGAAGGTCAGTGAAGCTGTCACTCAGTTATCTGTGTGTGTAAAAGGAGTGGAGTGGGAGAATCTGATACTGTACATTGATTGAGTGCTAATCAGAAATATTAAGCACATGTTAACTAATCCCCAGCTGGTTGTAACTTATTGCTCTCTTGCTTCTTTTAAAGTTTACACTGAGTTCCCAGTGTTGCTGTGTTAATGTGCTGTGTTTAGGTCTGTTGTTTATTGGCTGGTGCTGTGATCTTTCTTCTTGGCTGTACGGTCCGCACTTCTGCCTATTTAGATTATTCTTGCCTCTCCTCATTTATTCAGTYCTTACAGAGAAAATGAAAATTCCTCAAATCAAAATCAACACTTGATCAAAGGCATTGTGGGATACSCAGCATTTTTCTGTTTGTGATTTTGTGGTGCTTAGTAGCTGTCAAAAGTGATGTGAAGTAAGAATAATATTCTAGAAAGAATTAAAGACAACATTTCTCAAAGGAATATGCCGGTGTTTTAAACTAAGATCATCTCTTAATGAGAAGGGACAAAGTTATAGCTTCCTGTAAATAATGCTGTGCACAGTCTTAATATGGCAAGATCTCACAACATCTGTTAGTGCTTGATGTGTGTGCTGAGGATGAATCTCAGCTACTGCCACATCAAAGTTTAGCTTCATATCTGTACAACTGACTCAGTTCTAGTTTGTGTTTTCTAAGGTTGGAGATGCCCCTGAATCAGGTTGATTCCAGAATTAGTTAATGTTAATTAATTGTGGATGTATYGTATCCAATTGTTTCCTTCTGAGAGTTTCAATAAAAGCTGCCCATTGATTTCTAGGATATTAATTTTGTTACCAGAGAACTCACATTAACTCTAACAGGTAATGATAGTGGTACATGTGTAACTCTCAGGTGAGGTGTTGCAGATTACCCTCAAGTAGGGATAGGTGCCGAATTCGATACTTTTTAAGTACAGAYCGAATTCTGTCAGTTCTAAAGAGAACCTATTCACGTAACATCAAACTGTACCATGTTTCRGTACCTAAACACATCATTGCGACCATATTGGCATAAAGATTCATAAGAGTGGTGAGTTTTCCATGCTTGTCCTGAACACAGCATTGCACAAGAGCGTAATGACGTCAGCAGCCGCTGGTTCAGTAGAGTTTGGCGTAGCTTAAAAGTGGGCATCGCAGCTCCTGGAGAAAACTCGCCGAACAGATCGCCTCTGAATTATCTGGTGGATTAATTATCTTGTGAGCATGATTTTTGCTTGCTCAAAGTAAATAAAGTACCGCCACTTTCTTTATTTCATCCATCATTAAACAGAGACTGGCAGAGGAAAACAACAGAGGCGCTTCCCGACACACTGAACGCGTCTGACCTGAAAGAGCACAAGCATCCAGCTTTAAAGCGTTGGGATCGTTTCGGATGTTCAAAATGTAGCTTGAATACCTTTTATTTATTTTAACTTAATCCTCTTTTGTTTATTTGATTTAAACTTACTTGCCTTCCATGGACCTCTAACACGCAATTTTTCTAGCGGGGAAATGACATCAATAGAAACACGAGGAGCTGGATATTAATTTGTGCAATAAGACAAAACAGTCTTGTTGTTTTCCAGAGTTTTCACTTTAAAGAAATTAGTTAAACAGCTGATGTTACAATACAAAGAGTTGGATGTTGTCTTGATATTTGTTAATTTTATAAATTGAGAAATATGTTAAATAAAAAATATTATTAAAAAAGCAACACACACAAAGTACCGAAAATTAGTACAGTTAAGTATCGGTACCGATTCTCAGGTACCAGATATTGGTACCGAATCAATTCAAATGTCAAAGGTACCCATCCCCTCCCTCAAGTATAAACGCACCAACTTTTAGCACAATATTCATAGAAGTTATTTAGCTATAAACATTTTTTGTGTGTTTTTACTTTTCTGTCATGTTGCTTTGGCAGCCATTTAGTATTGGGCTGGCTCTAAAATTTTTCAGCTGTGGTTATACTGTATCTCAATTCAATTCAAAATTACTTTATTGATCCCAGAGGGAAATTTGGTATCTATGATTACTTTCTGAGAGTTTTTTTAAATCCTTCCAGAGATTATGAAATATTTTGTTAACACAACAAGAAAAGATGAACACACACACACAAGCAAAGGCAAAAACCTTATTGCCTTTGGAGTGAGAATAATGCAAATTCCCTACAATGCATTTTGTAGTGTTGATTATTTTTGCTGCCTTTCCTTTTGAATGTTGTAAACAGAATTAGCTCATTTATTTTATCCATAAAAGTATGTTGTAATTTGTATCTTGCAATGGGCAAGTAAAACAACAAGATGAAAATTCTTCATATTTAGGAAGGTATCACTCTTGCATGAAATAATTAATTAGTTTGCAGCCATTGAAAAGCAAATTCAGTCAGTTTGCTCCAAAATTAAATCCCTGTTGGCTCCTTTTATAAGCTCTGTTAGTTTGGTATTGCTTGTTTGGTTTATTTCAAACATGTTAACTATAAACAGACAATCATTTTAAGCAAGGAAGCCAGAAAAAAAGAGAAAGAAATACCTTCATAAAATAAAAAAAAAGTGCAAGGGTTGCTCCAGTTTTTGTTTAGCTCACATCAAAAAAGCAGTGGGAAGAAGTACAGATGGATTTTTTCCCCCACATATCAGGCTATTTTTTTCTTAAAGACAACAYCAAATCAGTGATCTGCTTCGCTGGCGTGAGCATAGACATTGTTTTGTCRTCTGGTTTTGACACCAGTTCTGTTCTGACCCCCACTCTTTCTCCAGCCCACCTGCCAGGCAGTAGTAAAAGCCTCCTGGAGGCTGTGTTTAAAGCTGGTGGCTTCTGGATMAAACTCTAAAAAATGGTGGCAGCAAATGGTGCCAAGGTGAAAAAAAAAAAGAAAAAAAAAACAGGTTTTATTAGAAATGGGCCTGTGAATAAACTTTAAAGCTGTTTTATGTGAACATGCTTGAGCTTAATTGTGAGATTTTTTTTTGTTCTTTTTAAGTTGGCACTTTTAAATAAATGCTTTTAGAAGCTTAATTAAGCAGAGGTGTATGTTGTTGAATTTATCTCACTTAACTTAGGACTTTATAAAATTCATGTCATTTCACAGATTATTTTCTGTATGTAACTGATAATTACAGTTTCAAGCACCTTAGAAGATCACATTATGAAAACTAATTAGTATGGACCAAAATGCTCATGTATCAGMTGAAATGCCACAGAAGTGTTGTAAATAATGTTGTCACTTCCTTTTTTTTAATCTTCAGCTCTGTTGCTGTACGTACTGATCTCAGTTTTAGGCAGAGTCTTACTGCAGGTCCTTCTTCCGACATGACCTGGTTAATAAAGCAGTCCAACTAAAAGTGTGTGGTGCACATTCAGAGGTTTGAGCTAACCTTTGCTCAAACAATGCCCTGAAAACTGTTTATTTACTGGGATCTTTTGTCCTGAGAAGTTATAAGTTTGTATTAACTATGAGTGCACCTTTTTCTAGCTGACAAAAGAGTAGTGGGCCTTGACACAAAGGAGAACAAAATTTTCCAAATGGGAAAAATCAAAGAAAAACAGGCGGGAAGTTGTGCAAGTTTTGTTAACGCGACAATCAGAACTTCGTGTTTTGTTTTCTGACATTGTTTTTTGAGACTCGAATACAGCACAAGGTCAGATTGTGCCATGAATAAAAGATTGGGAGGCATTTAGATGTAATTAACAATTGAGTGTTGTGAAATCAAACTACATAGGAAAAACACTTTTTGCCCTCARTGGCCACAAACAATATAAGACATGGTGTTGTGTCAAAGTTTTTGACTCTAGTTATTACTCATGCTCAAATGCAAGCAAAACACACATGGGGATTACTTTAAATAATGTTCATTGTAAATTAGTTAAAAGTTAAACTTGCTCATATTTGACGTTATTTTCTAAATTTGGCTCGGAATGAATTGAATGTGCTTTTTGATTAGTTGCATCAAGTTGAGTTCCTGAGTTCATCCTGACATCATGATGTTTGGATGAAGACAGAAGTGAGGTTGGGTAATTTGTGGTCAAAATTTATGCTCGCTAAATTGCTATCCAAACCAAGAGGAAAGGAATGGAACCAAAGAGCCTGTTTGTGGTTTTTACTCTGCTAAGTGCAATGTATAAAACTATGATTTATTGATGTTCCCACCGTAACACATTATATAAGAAGCTTAAGGATTATGTAGCAATACATGTAGCATTATGTTAGATGTAATCTCTGTTTTGTTGGGTAGAGTGGTACAGAATCGTCGCAGATAATGTGCTTTTGCATCTGACTTTGTGTTGAAAATGCAAGTGAGGTGGTAGCAAGCAACTCTAAAGCAGCTTTTTAATGACATAAATATATGACATAAAAGCCCAGTATAGAGTATTCATAAATAAATAAATACTTTATTTCATTTTCAGTTTTAATGGAAAAAATTACATTTATTTAAGATGCTTACCAAAATAAATAAATAAAATTCTGTAGATCTGTGTAGAGTTAAAGTACAGAACTTTTGTCAAAAAAAAAAAAAAGGAGTGGCTGATTGCATTCTCATCATTGCTTTATGTCTTGGAAAACACAGCAACAATAAATTAATTTCAATCGTTTGTTTTTTTTCATTGGTATTGTGAAACTGACTTCCTTTATCATTATGTTGCTATCAGAGTTGAAATGTTTTATCATTTAGAGATACTCTATCAATTCTGTTGTTATTTGAACTTTAAAGCTGAATGGGTAAGACTAACATCATTGGCTTTGGCCCAACAGTCATTGTATTTATGCCAAACTAACTTGTCCCATCAGCCCTAAAACAGGACATTTTTACATTCTGCTTACTTCGCTTCTCTTCACACAGGGAGAAAAATACAGTAAATCGGTAAGGAACACCACAGAGAAAAGGAAAGGTTGTGCATTTGTGTATATCTGAGTCAGAGCAACAGGACATGTGACCACACTGGGTGTCCCTGACTGCTGTCACAGCAGGTTTAACTTGTGTGTGTATCTGTGTGCGTGTTTTTATTTTGTGTGTGTGATTTGCCTAAGGGTGTCCGTGTTTCTAAAGGAGCTAAGAATCATGGATGCACTCAGTCACACATACCCTCTCTCTCGCTCCCTGAGCCTGAACCCTCCTTCCTTTGCTTTTCCTTGTCTTGCCTCCACTTGTCATTCCATCATTGCACACCTACAGCGACATGCACCAGGAGGGAAAACATGACTGTCATGTTCCTCCAAGGAGCACTTTGTTTGAATTATTGCTCATTTCCTGTTCACTGTACAGCGTTGTAGCTCTGCTTTTGGTGTGTTGGAGACAAGCTTGTGCTTATTTGAAGGACAGTTTGACAGCTCATAAACCATGTCAGTCAATGGTTCAAGCATGCACACTCTTAACCATAAAATCCTTTTTATTGCGTGGAATAAAAAAATAGATGTGGCAGTTTGAAATTCTGAGTCTGTTTTGCTTAATTGTGTGTATCATGTTTAACATTTTTGCTACAGGTTGTGATGATGCATGTCATTACAAAACCTTGGATTGATGATTCTCCAGCGTCAATATCTGTCTAAAACATAATAAGATATGTCATGCATTGCTGCTCTGCAAAGGCAGGAATTCTTTAACCGTGTACTACGCATTGTGACATGGTCTGTAAGACCTTTTATTGCAGCCACACAGAATGTATTGCTATTAGTTTCAGCCACATGCACGCCTTGTAATCATTATGACTGGCTGGGCTGGTGCATGTGCAAATTAGAAGGAGGAGTCTAAAATCAGGTTTATATCTTAAATACATTTTACTACGTTTCTCACAGGATCAGAACTTCAAAACGCCTGTTGCAACATTTACAAAAGACAGGAAGTTAAAAAAAGTAACATTTTGTTTTTCACGGATCTAACTTTTTTTGCAATCTTCATCTGCAGTAGGGTTGGGCAATGTCTGCAAAAATATTAATCACGATTAATTGTGGTATTTAGCCGATAACGATTAATTTGACAATTAACCCCTCGGAGTCCCTGGACACCCTTATGTCCTCGTCACATGACCAATTTAATGGGAAAGATTTGCTCTTCGTAAAAATCTGTTCCAAATTGTGTCTAAATTACAGACTTCAGGCTATACATCAAATTTTAAGTTGTGTTGATAGATAAATAAATTATAGAACATTTTTTAATGTTCATCAAATTTGAAGCRGAGAGGAGCAGYGAGYRGACTCTGCCCGGTGGCATTAATCGTATTAATCGTCAAGWGCCAAAAWATAATTGATTAATGTTTTTCTGACGATTAATTGCACACGATACGATTATGCCCAACCCTAATCTGCAGTTCCAGTAATTTTGTGGAATAAACATTCTCAGCAGTGCCCTTTGTTTTGAAGACTGAGTTAAGTAAGCTGGAAGAACAAACCAGTAATTATTACATAGATATTTTGGGTAATGATTTTGACAAGCAGTGAAAATTAATATGTTCACATATTTGCACAAAAATACCTTTTGGAAATCCAAATGTGTCGTAAACACAGACACCTATGACTATGCCTTTGAAACATGTGGATCTGTTGAGTGTAAAGCCTAAAATGAAACAAACTATATTCGATGTGTGGCTACAGAAGAGACATTAGAGCTTCTATGTACAATGACGGCAGTAAAAATACAGCCGAGTTAAATTACTCTATYAACAGTTGACTGGCTTTTGCAAAAATGATTCACAGATCAATTGTTCCCATTCACTAATCATTCAGTGAAAGCCCTACAACATATTAATGGAATCCCAGCAAATGATTGGGTCTGATTTTCTTTCCACCAATAATCAGAAAACTTTGGATTATGTTTATTTGTTTATTTTTTATAACACTTATGCAATAGTAGACCTTTAAATGTTACAAGTTGCTTCTGTACAACTATACAATACACAATCTTTGTCTGCGAAAAGTCTGTAGAGGCTCCATCAATGTGCAGAAACATGTTTTGTGGGTACGTGCAAGGCTGCATTTTGATTTGCAAACACATTTGTTGGTTTGTTCATGCATTACTGTATGTCATGCCGAGCTATATGGAGTCATTTTAGGTTGCTGCTCATCTTTCTCATTTAGACGAACAGGAGAAACTCACAGTGACCCATTTACGTAAGAGGGCACACAAAACTGGCAGAGCGGCTGAYGGAGACACCCTGAAGGAGGCGGGCCAGAATGTCCTGCTTGGTCGATTTGTGTTCCTCTGTGTGTTTGTGCGCGCAGCCGTTGTTTGTCTGCACATACAAGCGTTCAGCTGTACACATAGGCATGA
Organism: Austrofundulus limnaeus; assembly: GCF_001266775.1. NCBI lineage: Eukaryota > Metazoa > Chordata > Actinopteri > Cyprinodontiformes > Rivulidae > Austrofundulus > Austrofundulus limnaeus. Next base: position 229,171 of record NW_013952713.1, on the reverse strand, counting down.
RGGGATGAATGAGAATAAAAGGGGCAAAATGTGCATGTGTGCTTATTTGTGCATGAGCTTGCACATTACCTAATGAACTCTTTGATGCGTCCTCTTGCTTCCTGCTCCGAGGCCTTTGGTGCYGGTGCTGGTGCAGAAATGGCTGCTGCTAATTTTAGCATCTCTGTTAGAATCTCTGAATGTGTGGCACGGAGAGGGGAAGCAAAAACGAGAGGAGCAGGAAGGAAGACAAAGAGAGAGAGAGAGAGAGAGGATGTGTTAGGAGATAAAAACAAAGAAAACTAAGGGGGTCTGGAGAGGATGTTAGCATGACCGAGCATAACTCTGAGCCCACTTTGCCATTCATGCACACAAYAAATACTCACAAATACAGTTTGTCCTTGGAAGTTTAGCTTTCATAAACGTTATTAGTTGTCATCATCATTTTCTAATGATTTCCTGAGTGTCAATTTTTGAGAAGTTTGAGGGTTTGTGCTTGGGATTTTAGCTCAGATAGATACGAGCGTCAGAAAGCTTCTAACGAAAACTAAAACGAGAGGCAATTTTTCCGYATTTAGCGAGCTAAAAAGGTGCCTCAACAAGGGGACAATTAGGAGCACTAGCATTTCATCGTGTGTGCTGCATGTCCACTGGCTGTGCTCTCTGGAGCGTGTCATTAAAGAAGCAGTGTTTCAGCAGCCCATTAACTCATCTTCAGACTGTTAGAACAGCTTCGCTCCATAGAATATTTTGATTGAATTCCAATAACGTAACTCAGCAGTGGCAGATTCGTTTCCATAGAGAGGCAGTGCTTACAGAACTGAGGCTGGGCTATAAGTTGTRCGTTGCTGTGGGAACCATCTTTTAATATCAATGGGGTTTATGAAGTGCTGAGGTCCTGTTTTAGCCTCGCAGGTTTGCAGTTATTTCGTTCATGGAGTGCTCATAAATCCTTCATAAACCTTCTCTATTAAATGTAATGCGTTCCTGTCCATCAATTCTCTTTTTAAAAGATACACATGTGTTTTGTCTGCATCTTTATGCTGATAAAAATCAATAATACATCAACTCATCACAGGAAGATCACATTTTGCAAATGTTCATCCAAAGAGGATTGTTAGCATTAGCGGATCACTCATTTGGTTTAGTCGTTACATTTCTCTTTGAGTCCTTTCAGCAGGGGTTAGYGTCTCTGCAGAACGTGGCACTTTAGCAGAGCTGTGTCAGTAGGCTCCTGTGATACAGCTAAGGAGGCCTGTGTGACAGAATTGGGTCAGAAGCTAAGCTGAATGAATTATGTCACAAAGAAAACTCTGCTGCTTGGACTGGAATTCTGCTCCCTCACTCTTTTGTCTTGAGTAAATCCCTCCAACCTTGCATTCCTGTAGATATATATATTCGCTAAATGCAAGTGTGGGGTGGAAAAGCTGTGCTACCGCTCCAGTTCATCATATTATCCGCGGCATTTAAATCAATGAGGCAGTGAGTGACTGAGTCTCCTTTGAGTCGGTCTCTCCCTGTGGGCTGCGTCACACAAGATGACATCCTCACCAGGGATCTTGAGCCTACTCCTCCATCAGGACAGCCCAGAGAGTTYACTACCAGCAGAGCACAACAGCTCTCACACACAACACACCAGTGTATGAACAGATGTTCACACACTAATATACACAAAGAAAGGCACAAACACATTTGAGGATCCTATACTGGCATGATTTTGTTGTACTTAATATATTTCATTACACACAGTTCTGATTAGAAGATGACACACTTTTCTTGGATGTTCTCATTACTAAATTGGGCTCAGCTCAGGCTTTCACTGTTCTTTAGAAAATGACGATAATTATGTGCCAAGTAAAACTATAAGTAAGGAKTAGTATTTATGGAGTCATCGTCCATTGCCAAAGGCAAAGGCAAACAATGGTTTTGCTCATGCCTGTTTGTGTGTCTTTTACCAAAATGTCTCCTGAACCACTGGACAAAATTTAATGAAAGAAAGTAATCATTAGCTGCGTTTCCATTGACCATGAAAATGCGCAAATTAGAATTTTGAAAATAAATTTGCTCAATGGAAACAYGTCAATTTWAAAAAAATCACGTTTTTTGAMRAAATGTTTTTGCGCTAGGATGAGGTGGTTTTTCGGCCATATCGAAATTGGTGTTTTTCACAAAACTGCAATGGAAACACTTTTTTTGCATCATTATCTTTATAAATGTTTGCTTCCAGGTACAAAAGCAAGTTTTTTAAGCGAGTTTTTGAAGCAAAATTACGAAGCCCGCAAGGGGACATGGGGGATTTTTTTCTTTTGCGTTCCCATGCAATATTATTGCATTACCTCACAATACTTTTGCGTTACCTCGCAATATATTTGCGTTACCTCGCAATACTTTTGCGTTACCTCGCAATACCTTTGCATTACCTCACAATATTGTTTTGTATTCCCACATAAAAGTTTGTTTTGAATATGAACTGAATTAAATCAGACTTTTATTTTGAAATATTTGGTTACCAAAACAGGATATGTCTCCACAGTTCATGAAATTGACATTGATGTTGCGTGGCTGCACTGTGTTAAAATATTGGCATATTACATACTTCCATGTGTGGTTGTGTGATATATTCATTGCTGAATGAAAGCAGTAGGCTAACTCGCTAATGGTAAACATGCGAATTTGTTGTTAAACCAGCAGGCACAACAGTGATAAACGACTTTTGCGAGGGAACGCAAAAGGTATTCTGAGGTAACGCAATACTACTGCGTGGGAACACAAAAGAAAAAATCTCCCATGTCCCCTCACGGGCTCCATACATAATGCATTGTTCGAGCGCTTTTGGCACAAATAAACACTGTCACAAACGTTTGAACAATCACACAATAAGTTATTATGTGGAGGGGGCTAAAATGTTCTGCCAGCGCGTTGCGACAAGAAGGTGCCGAAATGTCGACAATGTGGAATAAATGACGCAATTTTTGTCATTAAACAATGACAGTTCGATCCGATTTCAGCAGTTCAGCTGCAGCATTTTGAGCGCTTAAGCCAATACAACTCAAGATCTTTGCACCTTTCCATCTTTGCATTAACTGTTGGAATCGAACTAATTTATCTGTAAATTTGGAAATATGTGGAAGATAATTTAATTTAAGATGGCTAATAAAGCTAACAAAAGCTAGAAAAACACAAAAATGCTACAACACATTTAACAGACATTGAGCTATTTGTGTGTGTGTGTGTGTGTTTGTGTGTGTGTGTGTGTGTGTGTGTGTGTGTGTGTGTGTGTGTGTGTGTGTGTGTGTGT
>NW_013952713.1:214924-225884 GCF_001266775.1 Austrofundulus limnaeus | reverse complement strand
GTGTGTGTGTGTGTGTGTGTGTGTGTGTGTGTGTGTGTGTGTGTGTGTGTTATAGCAGTTGAGAGTCATCCCTAAGACAATCTGAGCACCACATCTCATATTATTGAATGAAAATGCATGTATTTTGTTTAAGTTTGACCGAAATGGACACAAGTTGTTGTTTCTCTGGACTGAATGTCAGCTCTTTGTTTTTTTATCTTGAAAAGTCCTCTTTATTTCGTGTTAAAGGTTGTGATTCATGAAACGCTTCTTTGTGCTTAGATAAAAGAAAAAAAACTTTATGTAATTAGCAATGTGGGCTGTAGTGGGCGAGCCAAAGACGTCAGTGTAAATACTGTTGATTTGTTCAAGTCAGGAATCCTTCAGGCCTCTTCTAATCAACTGGATAGCACTTAAAGTATGAGGACATTGGTGTTTTAAAAACTGGCTGAAACACCAAGAATTATTTTAAAMATGCTACAAAACTGATGCCTACAAGCTCAACTAAAATTTGAAACGGACTTCTGTCTGTGTTTAGAACATGCTAAATATTTGATTCAATGTTTTAACAATTTTGATAGAAGTCAATACCAATTATAAACTATGCCATAAAGAATGTGGCCAGAAGTTCTTGGAAAATTCTGGCCACAAATAATACAGAAGATTCAACCAAATCATGCAACCTTGAAGATTTTCTTTTTCTTTCCTTTTTTGAAACTGGGATGTCAAAAAATTTTCAGTAATTAGATCGAATTCAAGAGGTTTCCATCAATTTATATAGTAACAGAAATAGCTGATGAGTGTCAGCCATAAAGATGGCAATTTATTGAACTTCATAGACATATTCTTGAATTTTTTTTGTTCGCTCATTGCCACTCTGCCAACTTTTGCATCATTCATAATATGCATAGAACAAAGGTGTATATAGAAAACATAACAAATATAGTAGTTCTGCTGGCATTAGGTGTTTTAATGTGTGCACATGCTAAAACATTTGCATATTTGGTACAGTCAATCTTTTTCCTAATACATATATTTCCAATGTGACAGTTCATGTAAAACCACGAGGAGCTCTCCAGAGCCTGGATTTGCATAAATCAGCACAGAAGCACCCATAAATATAAATTGGCTTTCCCTATAAAATGGCAGATTTCTGATTTGGAAATCTCTTCACCTCAGCTTACAAAATAATTACTGTCAAGTAAGTGAAATTCATCAATAATTCATAGTTGGCCACTAGTTGTTTTAAAACAGCAGGAATGTCTGTTACCTCCAACATTTCTAAATGAAATTTTAGACATAAAACATTGAAAACCAATTTTGGTTTCATTGCAAATTCAGGTACAGCCTCTGTGGCTTTTATTGTAGTGATTTTAAAAACGGCTCCTCAGGGCCTCATTTTTTCTGACTCTTTCCTATATACAGCCGTCATATTGAGCCCAGCAAATGGAAAAATCATAGCCTTGTGCTTTGATTCAGATTATGCTCAGAGACACTCTTTGCCCTTCTGTGTTTCCAATTTCTAAAGAAATAAAATAATTTTTGTAGCTCCTAGACCAAAAGTATTTTGAAGTGTTAATGCTTCACTCAAAATGAAGACACTTCTGCCTTTATAGCTCAGATTTAGAATATTCACAAAAACCTGTCCTCAAAGATTGTTTGACCAACAAAATGAACAGCTCCATGAAAATGTACCGATTAATATTTAATAGCCATTACATTATTAACATAGATCTAATGCAGCACATCCTACAGTATATGCTGTTGAAATCAGTTTGGATTTAACACAGACCTTTACCAATGTGCYAGTTTTCTTTAAATTCTGCTCGCAAGCATCGTGTTTAGTAGACAGAACTTTATTTAGGTTGCATAAAAAATTTAGAAACTCTTAAGGTTTCAATTTTTTATAAATCTYTTGAAAAAATTGGAACACACCTTACTTTTAGCTTTAAACCAAGTAAAAGCCTAAAAAAGAAGCGTACAACCAAGCTTTCACATGTCTTGCCAGAGCAAAATTATTTATTTGATTCTGTTCTCCAAACATCGACCCCCACCTCTACCCTTTTGTGTTTATAATAAATGAACTGACTGATAGCAGCAAACAAAACACCTGCTGACCTTTACATTCTGTCTCCCATCTGCCCTCTATCTGYTCTCTTTAGTTTGAGACTTTAGGAAGCTACCAGAGCGCAACAGTTTATCATAACCTGCTGCAGTAAGCTTGATGAAATGTGATGCTGTGTGCTTGTGTATGTGTCCATCGTGTACACGTTAAAGCTGCTTTGTGATGCCGACTCAGTTATTAAAGTGGCACTGCCACAGTGAATMCCTCCGTGCAGATATTCCTCGTCCRTTTGCAACAGAACAACAGCACATCCTYTCATGTAAAACAGTCTGTTTTTACAATAAATTAACCACCTGCTCCCTCTGAGACACAGCCTGAACAGGTGAATCCAGGTGAGACTCTGCTATCAAAATCATTTCAGCCACAAAGGTCACAGGCTGATGAAAGTGACAGCATTTTCTAGTCTTTTGTTTTTCGGAGACAAGACACAGTCTGACATCACTGCATTTTATCTGGAAAATGGATTTAACAGATAAACTATTGTTTCACCAATGTTGGGGGGTATTATGTACTGTATTTTCCAAGCACATAGTTYAATTCTATACCACAATCAAGTTACAGTGTTACCTTCAGTTGCTGTGACAATGCTGTACAGTACTGTATATACTGTATCAACAATATATTTTCTTTTGCATCATAGTCTATCTAAACACTTTGAAATGGGCGTCTGTCTCTATAAGAACCTCCTACCATTTCTKACACTCCCATTTCAGCACGTCTGCGCAGCAATGCTTCAGGCGAGGGGTGCTCTGTGGGGCTGGGGACTGAGCTCCAAGGAGGTGCTTTGTGGAATCAAGCAGTGGTTTGTACATAAAATTTAAAAATGACCCCCCCATTTATTTTAATAGCCTTAAATTTATGGATTAAAGTATAACAAATTATAGCTTTTTTAAGTTATAACTAAACGTTGCTCATAATGTGAAGGAAGTTTGTGTTTGTGATTATTTTTTGTTTGTAACAATGCTTCTTGGCAATACATCTTATACTGTTGGAAAACCTGTTAATTTCCCTTTTAAATGATGCCACATTTGCAAGGAACATGCATTTGTGGGAAGAGCGGTAGAGCTGAGTATGTAGGTCGTGCACAATGAAAATTTTATAAAACTTCTCTGCCCAACAGCTTATTTTGATGTTGTCATCGACTTTTGTTTTGAGCTTCTGGTAACCCCCAGGTGCTGTCAATCAAGTGCYGGGTAGAAAAGTGCATTCATWCCTGACACATTTGGTCTGCTTTAAACAGAGCAGTGTTTGTTTTCCCTGTTGGTCCGGGCCTTTTATGCAGGTGTGAGAACACTTAGGCAAACCCTGGTGTGGACCAACCGGGCAGAGACCCATTTTTGAGGTGGTCTCAGTCCGCTTCCAAATGAACTCTGGTGYGGTTTGCTTCTGGTGTGAATACAGACCGAAMTGAAGTTGTAGTAGTTGAATAGTTGTAGTAGTTCAAGTAGKTGAATCGAACCAACTRCAGGAAACATGCACCTTTTTGGATTTCATGAGTCATTGTTGCTAAGCATCATGGTAACAATTAGCTCTTTAGTGTTGCTAACGCTACCACTGCGCTACAAATAATGAGCCATTGTGGGTTAGGGAAGGCAGAGCATCTAGTTTAATTTGGATTGCGGCACACATTTGCCAACACTGTACCAAAATTGTAAGTATTTCATCGCAAAACCATCTTTGAGTGAACTGCTCTTGAAATTCTAAATGGTATTTCAATTGTATTAACAGCACCATCGTTCTTTYTGAATCTGTGCTTTGTCCCGCCCCCATGGTTTCTGTCCAATGGCACTGATGTTTGTCACATTTGGCTTTATTTATAAATTATAGTCCACTTGCAAAAAGCACAATGTAAATGTGAACTGCATCAAACAAAAATAATAATAATAATAATAATAAAATAAAATCTGCTTTGAGTCTGGACCAAATAAGCAGACCAAAGGATTTTCCTGGTGTAAATACACCCTAGGCGTTATTGTCAAGATGCATTGTTACAACAAAGAAATATTCTACCATTCACAAATTTCTTTACGTTTTGTGCTAAGTGCTAAGAACTTTCTTGTAAGTCCAATCCTTTTGCAGGTAACAGCTGAAAATAAACTAACTTCTCTGAGTGACTGAATGGGTGTAATAGTAAAATTATTATTTTCTGCTTTTTTYACTCACAGGTATACTATTAATTATACTTGTGTAAATATTTCTTTCTGAGCCTGGAGGGGAGTTTAGCATGATGGGCGTGCTATTTGACAGAGTAAGCACCAAAGCACTTATCAGAATTAAGAAATGGCAGCCAGGGTGAAAGGCTTTAGATTCAAACATTCCTTTGATGTCAGGTGGAAGTAACTTGTTTTTGAATTTCAGTGCCTGTGTGTGCATATATGCATACGTCGTACTTTTATTTCTGCTGTACGGAATCTGTCACACTGCTTTAAACTCCACGCTGCTYCAGTCTTTTAAACTCATTATCATGTGTTTGATGTTGATACATTTAGTCTTCATGAGGTTGAGGTTTATTGTTGATTACATCAGAAATTTGTGTTTTCAAATAGAACTTGACCATTTCCAATCAGACACAGCGGTCCCCTCGGATTGTTCAATCTATTCAAAACTGCAGTATTTTCTAAACCAAAAAAAAAAAAAAAAAAAAAACAAATGACAAAAAAGGTAAGTGCAGTAAAGTAAGAAATACGGAGGCCCCTTTTCAGAAGGTGTGCTGCTGATAATAAAACTAACAGTAATTAGATGCTGTGTTATCTGGAACAAGCAGGAGCACGTTTTATTAAAGTGCTGGAACTCTTTGCATCGCAGTTTTGGCTGTTTGAACTTTTAAAGCATTTTTAAATCAGAGGGTTGTTCACCCATGGCTCGAGCTTTGAGTCATCTGCAACCCCTGATTGTTTGTGAAAACAGTAGAGGCAGAACACCAAAGACTCGTCTGGGGCTGTCTCAAGAACAAACAAGGCTTTTGATACTTAAGTGAAGCAAACAATGCCTGCAGGTTGACAGAGAACCTGACAGAGAAACATGGAAAACAAGGGAATAAATGTGCTGAGAAGGATGAATTCTGAGTGACAAGTGTGCTGATTCTTAATGGAATACAGGTGAGTGTAAAGCTAGAAGTAACCGCTAACCTCTGGTGGCCATGACAAAATAATATTATTTAAAGAGTTACTAAAACTATTCTAGACTTGAGTAAAACCGAAGAAACACAAACAGTATTAACAGAATAGGCATGTACAGGATGTTCTACTGCCCGGAGTCTTGTACTTTATCTTTAACTCTATCTTGTGTGTGCACCACTCATCTGAGAAAGAAAATATGTTAATTATTTGAATCCTCACTGGCCATCCCTCTGCAAAACGAGTCCAACATCCGTCCGTTTTCGGCCGCTTATCCGGGATCGGGTCTCGGGGGCAGCAGCCTAAGCAGAGAGACCCAGACTTCCCTCTCYCCAGCCACTTGGGCCAGCTCATCTGGGGGAATCCCAATGTGTTCCCAGGCCAGCTGAGAAACATAGTCCCTATGCTATAAAAAAGGCACACAAACACTTCAATAAGCAGAAACCTGATGGGAGCCAACAGGGGTGACTAAAAACAGAGTCCAATATGACTTTCAATTATTCCTTCAAGAATGTAGGCATTGATAGCATTTTTTAATTTTATTTTATTTAATTTTTTACGTTTTTAGTAAAAGAAAAATAACACGTGAATACTTTATTTTGATCAGGTATTGATGATCAGAAATGGGTGGTAACCGTACTTACATTGGGCCTCATGCAAGAACATGTTCATATTCTTATCCTAAATTTCTCTTACTTTTGTTCGTACAAAGGGTTCGTACGAACATGTCACGTCAGATTCATCAAACTCTTCTATCTTCAGGAAAACTGTGTAAATGAGCTGCGTAAATTCCACCTGTTCGTATCCAGCTGCTCGTGCACACGAGAGGAGATTAGCATAATTACCACCCCAAAAACACCATATAAGGCTATGTTTCCTGCCTCAGATACAAGGAAGTGTTCATTCATTCATGAAAAATGACAGCAAAAATTAAAAAGAACTTTACGAGTTCAGAGATTGAAGTCCGTCTGTCAGAGATCCAGAAAAGAAAATCTGTCATTTTTAGCAGGTCAGCTGTGGAATAAAAAAGAGCTGCTAAATGTATAAACAACTGCGTTAAATCCTTTTCGTTTATTCAGAAGCACCGTGCCCCCCCCACCCCACCCCCCCGCGCGCGCTGCGCGGTCGAAGGTGGTCTCAGATGCGGGTTTGAAATAAGCATTTTAAAATGTTTTCAAAATAAGTCTGGCACTTTGGAGAAAACCCAGGACTCGCTGGAGGAATTATATACCCCCTCTGGTCTGGGAACGTCTCAGAGTCCCCCAGGACAAGCTGGAAAGTGTCGCTGGGAGAGCGGGGTCTCTCTGCTGCTGCCCCCGCACCTGATAGCGGGTATGCCGGCCGGACGGACAATTTATATTGTTAGTCTAAATTATTACATTTAAAATTATAACTCTAATTCAAGCAGAATAGCCTATTGTCAACATAATTATGGAGTGTGATTTATTTTCAACTCAAAATATCTTCAAACTAACTAAATATAAAGTTCTTAGTGAAGAAAACCCGTCTGGATAACAGCAGACTGACTGCTGGTAAAATATACGACAGGTCTGGACCACTCGTGAATTTTGTTCACATCTGAAAAAAAATCTTAGAATATGAAAACATTGGTGAATGCCACAAATTCTCCTAAATCACTCGTACGCACAACTTAAGAACAAATCTGTGCGTACGAACGGTTCTTGCATGAGGCCAATTGATTCCATTACATTTACTTGAGAAGCCTTTTTAAATTACTTTTAGGAGTAGATTTACAACACCATATTTTTTACTTTATTTATTTTAAAGTATTGCCACTTGAGTAAAATGTCTGAATATTCTTTCCACCGTAAGTAACTTCACTGAATAAAGAACAACAGGAATGCCCCAGAGACGCATACAGTTGATGTTGAAATGTGACCTCTTGTAAATACGTATTTGTTAAAAACACCAGAATATGCGCATAGCATTAAATACTAAATCAGATCAGTTACTCAGTACTCATTTAGTCTCTTTCCATAATACTCTTTTTACTCTTACTTGAATAATTTATTGGACAGCTAATTCTTACTATTACTTAGGTAAAATTATGTGAAAGTAGAGCTAGTACAACGTTTCAGTACTCCCACCTCTGTTGATTGTATTCAGAAATCCTTAGGGAAAGAGGAGTCGATAAAGAGTTGAGAGTTACCAGCTTGAAAAGCTGGGCAGCTGCAGATTTCATCGTCCCACCCACGGGAATGTTTGCATTAATTACTTTTTGTAGAGCCTCACATGACTGTTTGCATGTCTGTACTTTTCTCCTCTGTGGAAATTTAGTCTCTTTTGTATGCAGTTCTGACCTGCTGACTTGCCTTTGATTTATATTCTTGTCTTATTTGTGTTGTAGATACATTTCAATGTTTGATACTTAGAATTATTGCAAAACTCTTCTCGTTTTTTTACTGCCTTTTTTATGTCTTTCTAGATTATTTCCTCTTCTAACCACCTTCGATCTTTGTCCTTCTTTGCTTCAACATCACACATTTTTCTCTCTGTGGAATTCTACGGAAGCGTTTAATTGTTCCTAAATGTGTGCAGCAAACAGAACCAAATGAGTCAGCAGACACATCAGCACAAACAGAATTTTGATCCAATCTATCTTTAGTTTGCTTGCAGTTATTAAATGATTTGCTTTCTTTGACGAGAGAAGGACACATTCATACGGTCTTTGACAGCTGAAGGCTGAACACTACTGGTTCTGTTAAAACATCCTATTAAAGGCAACTGTTGCAGCTCAATGAATTATGTTTGTTGGGATGTTTTGATTCTATTAGTTGTTAATGTGTGCATGTCTCTGTTCTTGTGAATCATTAAAATGTTGTTGAAAAGAYCTCATGTAACACATATACTGCTTATACATTAACAGAACAGCATGTTCAACAGAAAAAAAACAGTCTTTGCTATAAGAGTAAAACTTTTGTGCAAGTGTTATGGCTTCAGTTTATGCTGAAACATTAAAAAAATGTGGTTCTCTTGTTTTAATCTGCATTACAGAGCATGATAAGCATCGCCTATGCAAAAGTACTGAATACATGAATCTTCACTTCAAAGTCAAATGGTTCCATAATGAGTACGTACGTGACCTGCCGGCCTTCAAGGATGTTCCACCTGAGTATTCTCTGTAAGTCACCTCTTCTTTTCCCCACTACAAATCTACACGTGAAACACGATAAACATTTACATTCATTTTGTACTTTCATGGTTGATTTAATGCAGACACACAATAYGCACGCTAATTTATTTAGCACTTTCCACAAACAAATGCTAAATTTACTGAACTAATGCAATGTACAGTGTATTTAACCTGACCTCCATTAAGGTTATAATATTTGGCATTTGTGTGAATACGTTTACACATACATTTTTTAACTGTACGACTTTTTTGATTGTAATAATATCAATGCATACATTATTTAATATATTACTTTAACATTAAAAGTTAATGCATATGACAAAGGAGGAATGAGTTTGGCTGTATTATAGTCAGTAGATAGAAATAAAAGCTATCAGCTATTTTAGTACTGGAGTCTGACATTTTCTCAATAATTACTGTACATTTTACACCCTTGTTTCATACTGTATTTTTTAATTTTCTAATGTGTTAAATGATGCAAATTAGTTATTGGTCTGGACTGCTGACAGGGTAGTTTTGCCTCCAGTATTTTATTTTTACTAAGCCAAGCTGTAATGCGTGCAGCGTGTAGATTGGCATCACACAGTAGAAAGAAAGAAAAAAAGCCCTCCCTGAAAAAAGTATGTTAAATGCATCATAACTTGCCCCCATAATCTGTTAATCTGAACAAGTACAGTATGCAAGTTACAAACCCCAAAAGCAAAAGAAATTCAATAACGATTAGAAGAGAAAATGAGACAACAGGTCTGATTGGTTTCCTGTGTTAAAATAGAATCTGYAAAACTATTATGCCCACATCATCTTTGCTAGTGGTTCATGTTGGCATGGCAATAAACAGGYTGCTCATTGCTTGCTTTGAATGATGGGGATGCTTTTTACAGCTTAAAAGCATGTTTTTCACTTTGCGTGTATAACCTTGTGCAGCAAAGCAAGGATTGCTGTAATATAAACATGTGTAATGCAGGAGCGGACTGCTGTGCCCTCTTCCATCCAGTCTATCAGATTAATGACTCACCCGCCTCATCTCCAACGCTGTCACTCAAACACCATCTCGAGCAAGATTGATTCTTWTAGAGGCATGGCCTGCAGATTATACAAGCACACCAACTCTTAGACACATGTGGGTCTGTCTGTGTTTCCTCTGTCATCACACCCGCCTGTTTTACTGGCTTTCCCCTGAGTAGAAGCTGCCCTTAGCTGGAGCACAGAGGCGTTTTGCAGAGACATCCATTGCTCTGATGACAAAGTCAGGGGAAACATTAAACAAGGGAATGGCAGAGTTCAAATCAGAACTGCATAATAGTTCTGCCAGCAAATGTCACTGCTCCATTTGTCCTCTGAGCCTCAACATCTAATCTCTCCACAAGCTGAAATCAAACCTACAGGTACTCTTTCCTTAATCAAAACTAACCCCAAATCCCTCTACTCTTGAGTTTACTAATCAGTTTTTATTAATGTCCGTCTGTTTTCTGCCGCTTATCTGGGATCGGGTCGAAGGGGCAGCAGCCTAAGCAGAGAGACCCAGACTTCCCTCTCCCCAGCCACTTGGGCCAGCTCGTCCAGGGGAATCCCAAGGCATTCCCAGGCCAGCCGAGAAACATAGTCCCTCCAGCGTGTCCTGGGTCTTCCTCTGGGCCTCCTCCCAGTGGGACGTGCCCGGAACACCTCACCACCTCAACTGGCTCCTCTCGATGTGGAGGAGCAGCGACTCTACTCTGAGTCCCTCCCGGATAACTGAGCTCCTCACCCTATCTCTAATGTTTCCACATGTTTTAACCACTAATGGTCCCCATCAAAAAATACCTAAAACACCTAAAGCATACCCAAAATAAATTAAAAGTTGTTTTAAACTCCTTAGATTACACGCAAAAGCTTGATCTCAGTAAAAGTAACACTCTGAGTTTGTGACCCCAACATTCAAAATTTATGTAACAAGTGCTTAGTATTGGCTCAAAAAATAGACCGACTTATTTGGTTTAAAAAAAAAACTGTGTCAATCTACATTAACAGAAAATGGATTTTTTTAGGTGGTTCGAGCCATTTGTCATTCAGTGGCTTGATGAGAATGAAGACGTTGCCATGGATTTCCTCAATGGAGCCCTTGAAAGGGACAAGAAGGATGGAGTAAGTACAGCACTGAATAATTTCTCAGGATGTAACTTTTATTTTTATCTGCCCACGCCACTTAAAGAATGCTTTCTTATTAAACAAGTGCGCCTCCCAAGACTGAATTTACATCTTGAGGAGGAGGATATGGGAGGAGGAGGAGGGAAATCGAGTACAGTCAGAAACACATCTTGCCTTGAGATATGACAAGACAGGAATAAAAAGGAAATAATAATTAAACATTTATATAGAAAAGGAAGTAAAACATGCTTTATTTGGGGAAAAGGAGATTTAGAAGGGTTTTTTTAAAAATGGCAGGAAATATGTGAAAGCCTTMTGAAAAGAAAAATTAGTTCACTGATGCATCTGTACACATTAATAAGCTTGTGTGTTCAAATTAATCCAAAATGGGGAATATATTGTTCTGTCTGATGCAATTACTCACACACACACACAGACACACACACACAGACACACACA
>NW_013952713.1:212117-214775 GCF_001266775.1 Austrofundulus limnaeus | reverse complement strand
TTACAAATAGAAAAATCAAAGCAAACAGAAAGAGACTCTCCGGATGGACACTCCATATTCAGKTTGCATCTGCAGGTTCTTCAGCCAAACTTTACAGGATTTACCTTTTAAAGTGACTGAACTTCATTTTATCAAACTGATATTTGAATCATTTTTATTTTTACTTCATCAGAGAATTACTGCAGATGAACTGTGTTCATTTTGAAAGTCTTTTGCTATAAGACGGTGCAACCAGAGACAGCTGAACCTGTCTTCAACTTGATCAGTGAGAACACGCTGCATGTTCTCCATCTGAGGAAATCCTACACATTCTCACTCCCAAGTCGTCACATATTGACGCTTAAGTTAAGGTTCCCTCTGCGTATTATTTTGACGCATCAGGTACCCCCCTCGCGTCACTCCTTGACGCCCGCGGCTTTTCCAGGTTTCGCCACCAGGGGTCTTTGGGTCGAGGGTCTGAGGTTAACATGAGGGATCAGGATTAATGGTTAAGTTTAGGTACTGGGATCAGGGGTAGGATGTCCATGGTGAATATTAGGTAATTCCAGGCTTTGGAACATGTTTACGTGAAATTCCTACATTTTCTAAAAATGGTTAATTTTAGGTACTAGGGTCAGGGACAGGATGTCTAAAGTGAACTAAGGTAATTTCAGGCTTCCAAACGGTAGTTTTTGCGCATTTTCTACTCTTTCTGAAAATATGACAACAGCTTTCGCCCCATCTCGTCACTAACTGACGTGACGGGGGTACCCGGCGCGTCAAAATCGGACGTAGAGGGAACCTTGCCAAAGCGTCAATATGTGACGACTTGGGAGTGAGAATGGGTTGGGAAATCACCTCCAACAAACTGGATGATTTGAACTCCTGGGAAGTTGAGGCCAGAACAACGTGAGCCCTGAGGTACCAAGATCCGACCACTGTTCCTGCAAGCGGCGAGGTCCTCCTGGAGCYGAGTCAAATTCTTTCATGTATCCACGGGAGTCCAGCCTGAGAACATGTAACGCCCACTCTCCAGCTCCTCCTGCCTGGGTCAGTGACTGCACATGTTAGTGGGAAGAACCTCCTGATGGTSGGATCTCCAGATCCTTGCTTGCTCATTATGATTTGGTGTCAAAATTATTTAACATTTGTTCTGGGTTATTAACAGATAAACCTGGTATTCAACAGTACTTTTACTTTTGCTTTATCATTTGAGTAAAGCTTTAAACCTGATTTACTTTGTTAGTCAGCCTAATTTTTTCACTCCTCTTCATCCACAGTAATCTAATCTAATAATATCTAACTGTATATATATTTCAGACCTTACAATGTTTCATCACTTACTCTTATCCCCATAAATTACTGGAACCATCATACTCATAACTCATCCTTTGGTTTGTAAATASTTTATAAATATCCCTATTTGTAATAAAACCACATAAACTATGAGTACTGTGTTTTAATTATTGTATGTGTGTTTCAAAGGGTCAAACCTGAACCTAGATTCCAATGCATAAATCTGAGCTAAGGTTAAATGAACTAGAGGTATCGGTAATCTAAACACAATGCAGAGGACTGAATATTGTTGTTCTTATTTATGCATTGATGGTGCAACCCATACACTGCCTATGTCATGGGCTGGCCCTGATAAACATGTTACAAATTGTACATTGAACATTTAATACCATCATCAAATGTTCTTGTCAATACCCTAAAGAAATGTACACTGTTTTCTAGCACAAACTGAAGCAAAAAAGTCCAAATATGAGATTTACCATTTTTTACCATTTTGCTTTAAAACCTCTGCATGTAAACTTGTTCGCATGTCTTCTCTGTTTCAGTTTCAGCAAACCTCGGAGCACGCCCTCTTTTCCTGCTCGGTGGTGGATGTKTTCACTCAGCTAAACCAGAGTTTTGAGATTATCAAAAAGCTGGAGTGCCCAAACCCACAGGCTCTGGCTCACTTCATGTGCCGCTTCGCGAAGGTCAGTCTTTTTGTAGCAGCCTTCCAGTGAACCCTGATTRCTCCTGCTGCCTGTAATAACTCCCATCTAAAGAGTCTGTCATTGATCTAAACAGGCTCACTGCTTACTTTATTGCRTTTGATATTAACATTTCATAACAGAACGTGTAAATAATAGAAGAGCAAACGAAATGTAGCCATAACGCCACCTCCCCCTCCTTCTTTTCTCATTCCCTACAGACTATCAACAAAGTTCTTTTGCAATATGCTGCAATCATTTCCAAGGACTTTCCATCACATTTGAGTAAGGAGAAGGTGGTAAGTGCCCACACATTTTCTATTGTCTACAGCAAAGTTTAGTTTCTTACCCAAGTGTGTACTTAATTACTGTTTTTATCAGTGCTTAAAATGGAGACCTTGAATAAATAAGATTATATATATATAAGTTTCATAAAAGACCCTGACCCCTTTTCTGTGAAGCTCCTACCATTGTTCTTAACAGAGAAACAATCTTTCATCTCACAGTTCATAGTTGATGGTGACAGGTTATTGATATTTTCTCTGTCAATTGTTTAATCTGATGGATGACTAAACTTGAAGCTTTATAATTGTCCTAATTCGCATTGGTATTTGAAGCTGAACAAGTGAGCAGTAAAAGGCAGTGATGGAAAGGAGCAGGCAGATTTTTTTTTATTTTTTACAGTGTTGACAGTCTC
>NW_013952713.1:191796-211501 GCF_001266775.1 Austrofundulus limnaeus | reverse complement strand
TCTAATAATGTTACGACTTTAATGTTGCATTTTTATGACTTTATTCTCGTAAATAAAAAATTTAAAAAAATCTCATTGTGTGACCCTAATACTCCCTCGTACATTGCAATTGTCCCAGAAAGAATGTAAAAAGTTCCTTTTATAACAGTACTAAAGAGGCAAATGATGGAACAAAGACAGAGGCWCACAGACTTACAGAAACTGGAGTGATTGAATTAAATTAATATACTCCAATTTCAATTGGTTAAGTCAATTTTTATGGTGCAGGGGCAGCTTGGCAGATCAAGGTTATAGATTCTTGCTTACCTTTTAAAAGTCAAAGGTTTAAAAGGTGAAACAGTGGTTTGGGCCTGTGGAGAGGGAGAAGCATGAAGTCATGCTATTTTTAGATGTGCTTCACCTCAGTGTTTGTCTCAGGGGCCTAAAGGTTTCTCTGCAGMTTAACAGGTGGGGATAATGTGCTGGTTTATCAGCTGCCAATTCAAAASACAAAGAGAACATGATAAATGTTTTACTTATTTCTTAGCAGGAATTCGATGTAGTTTGTGTATCCTTGTGGTCTCAGAGAGAGAAAAAGAAGATCCAAGTCAGCAAATCTGCTCACACAATGTATTTCCTCAAAACAAGCATCCTGGCTGYTTTTTCTTCTGTTCATGATTTCACACCTGGTCGTCTCTGGTGCCCCCTTTTGTATGTAGCTTTTCTCGTCACACATTTATCATCGAGTGTTCAGAAAAATCAGGGCTTCACACGCTCATCTGCTGATGAAGCAGACAGATCCTAGCAGAGTGGTAAAATAACCAAATTTACATCAGAGGGGCTTCTCAGCTCGGTGTACAGACAAGCAGACAAACAACTATGTACTCAGTTTCAGCTGTAGTAGAATGAAACTGCATTTTTAAAATATTGGAAAACAGACCAAGTACAATCTACAATTAATTCTCTTATGATCTAATGTTTTTTTGATTAATTTTTTGATAAAATAAATTAATTAATTAAAAAGGTAAACTGTTCTTTGACATATGAAATTATTATAGCTTGGAATACAATGAACTATAATGTTTGCTTTTAGTGCAAAAATACAAATAAATATTTGTTTTATTGTAAACGTTGATTTTTAGGCATCTGCAGCACCCACTGGATTTTATACTGTCGACTTGTGTTGTGTCCTTTGTTTGTGTTACTAACCGTTATTTTTCTAATGCTATTTAGCATCCTTTTAAACTGAATGATGTGTAGATGTGTGTGTTCTATAGTAACATTTCTGACTGAGAATATTTCAACACTCCAGCAAAAATTAACTCATAAATCTAACAGAGAAAGCTGTCAGTTGTTGCCTCAGAGACACTTTTGGTCGTTTTGGGGTTTGAAAGACGCCAATCATCCCTCTCCTCTGAGATGCAGGATTATCGTATTATTACTAGTCATTACCAATATACTAATTAAAATGTGTCCCATTCTCCTCTGTTGTGTTTTTAAGCAGATAATGCATGTTATGTGTCAGACATTAAGAACTCTGTAGATTTATACTTGGTCTCCATAAAAAACCGTGATTAATGTCTGTTACCTATTAAATTTGTTATGGAGCAGAGAATCGATAACTCCTGACACATACAGTGCAGACATTTCTCTCCTGGTTGTGTTATGCATTGTATTTCCCTGCTGATGTTTGCACACACACACACACACACACACACACACACACACACACACACACACACACACACACACACACACACACACACACACACACACACACTTTGCTTCCTTGTACAGATGATGTGTCAGGAAATCAAAACTGATGGATTTTATTATTTGTAACTGTGATTTTTGTTTCGACATTTTCCGTTGTGTTTAAGTTTACAGTGGGCTCCGAGAGGCTTCTAAGCTATTACAATAAAACTCCAGGAGATGTAAAATGAGAAGTTTAACATTTGTTTTATTTTATAGGATGACATTAAACATTAAATACATTTCATAACATTTGGGTAATAAATACATTGTGCCATTAAAAGCAAACATGTCACATTATTTTTTGCTCTTTTGCAGCCCTGCATCATTCTCAACAACATTCAGCAACTTCGTGTACAACTGGAGAAGATGTTTGAGTCGATGGGAGGCAAACAGGTCTGATCATACACATAATTCTCTGTTTGTATTATATTTAATATRTTATTATACATTTAATACACACCTAATGTAAACTTTCACTAAAAAGAAGAACAAAAATGAGAGCATGGTAAAGCAGCTTGGTATCACTGTTGCTTCAAAGCAGGAAGGTCCCAGCTTCAAAGTTGGGCTTGCGTTTACAGTGCTTCTAGTCATTTGAGGTGATTCACCTCTTTTTGTGCATATTTTTGGGATTGAAATGCTATAAACACTCCCTTTCCTAAGAAATACTTTTATCAGGACAATTTTGCATCTGCTTCAAAGTCAACACTTTTTAATTCTTTGATATAAAACTGCATTAACGTTCTTCAAGTTAAAAAAAACTACTTAACTATGGTCTGCTATGATTTTCTCTTCTTTAAATGTGTACAGCATACAGCAGATTAATAAGTATTGGTTCCTATAACTCCTTTCTATACCAAAGTCACCACAACACAGAGCTCCTGCTATGGCACCATTCATTGTTGTTGGGAAATCTGACGTGCAACATTAGACAACCTTGTGATAGACAATGAGTATTTTAATTGTGATAAACCCACATTTACCTCACTCTTTACTTTTTCTTCTGTCAACACTATCATATATAATACAAATGTTGGCATCATGGCCAGTGAGAGTCTGTTTAATTGGTCAAAWATGTTATAAGCATGCAAAACATAAGCRCAGGGTACGTGAACTRTAATAATWWATGAWATGTATTGCAGCTCAAACAGTCCTKTGCAAGGTTGATATTGCAYTCACTGATATTGTGGTGCAGATAGATTTATAAAAATGTGTGCATCCCTATGCACATGCGTATGTGGCATGGCCATGCAGACCATTGGTGGAGTGTTGCACAATCCCAGTGTTGTCCTGGTGATGGGAAAGCAAACATGGTGGGTCTGACAGTCCTTACAACCCTCAGAGAATCCTTAGAATTGTTCAGTTTGAAAACACTTTAWATGCTGTTGTGGAGGACTGGTGACTTGTCTGAGTTGAACTCTGCCTTTAGCCCATTGAGCACTGGAGCTCACTGCAAACCTGRAGTGGCTATAGATGATGGATGGATGGATGGATGGATGGATGGATGGATGGATGGATGGATGGATGGATGGATGGATGGATGGATGGATGGATGGGATAATTCTCAGGTCTTAAATGATCTCATGCTAAGCTTTATCAGCATTAATGATTGTTAATTTGGAAACAGAAACTGTTATTGATCTCTGAGATCAATAATCTGAACAGAATTCTGTTGTTGTTGCAAAAGTTTTGATGACACTCATTTTGTAAAAGTAATCTGACAACACTGATGTCCTGCATTTTCTCCGTCAGTCCCTCTGGCTTGTTGCTTTCTGCCAACCAATCAACTGTTCTTTTGTAACTTCCTTTGCATCCATTCACTCTTTTCCAACCACTTACTCCACGCCTGTTTAAAAACATATAAATACAAAAGAAAAAATGTTTATTTACCATTTTAGTAAAGCCTAGTTGTATCCTTAAATTCTGTGTTGTGTTGGAAATCTGGGTGGTTTTTCTTTCTCGTGTCTACCTGTCTGTATTTAACCTGAGGAGCAGCCCCCTCGGCTTCTTCCAACTGACATGCATGTTTTTCCTCTAGTTTCTAACACCTGTCTTGCTTTTGCATTTTGTCTCCTGTCGTTGTGTCCTCTGTTCCCCCCATTTCCTTTTTGTGCTCTCTTTCTGTCTCCAGGAGGAGGGGGTTGTCTCCTTCTGTAAGGTGTGTGAAATATGGGACTCTTTAACAACCCTTCCTTGCCATTTACCAATGAGCAGAACAAAGCACGYCCCTTTTCACCACCCCTCACAGTCCTATGCTATTCACTCCACACCCCCACCCCTTCCAGCAGCATGTGCCACAGAGCATATGGTACTGAAATTACCCATCACCCTTTTGGACAGGCTGCTTAAGCTCACCATCCCCTGCACTCTGGGGATATTGGCTTAAATCATTGGATCCCATCTTTATTTTTAGATTATTTTTCCTCTCTGCCACTTTTATGTCATTGGGTAATTTAGAACTATGCTATTTATTTTAGGTTGTTGTTCCCACTTTTACTCCAACTCAAGGAGGAGAGCCTAAAGCTCACCACCAACTTACAGGCTGYGGTTTTGATCCATTCTCTCCATTCCCCCAGCTGCCATTGCAAAAGCTTCAGAGAGGATTTTTTTTCAGTTTGTKTTCTCAAATACTCTCCGATCCTTCCAGCTATGACTTCAACTGAGTTTGTGCTGTAATCTAACTGTTTGTAGATCRAAACCTGGATTGCTTTTAGYTCTATTTTCTAAAGTATAAGGACCCTGCAAGACCTAACCTTCCCTTCCAAGTCAGATTTTGAATTTTAGCTGTTTGTGAAGAATCATGCTGTATCTTAGAAATATAGTAAGTAATTTCTGTGAAGTATCTTCTTYAAGCCTGCAACTAAACTGTATTTCAGATCCAAGTTTGTTTTTAATTTTCTTCCYGYACAGGCCTTTGATTGTAAAACTGTTTCTACCAGGAATCAACTCATAGAGTACCAAAGTAATTAGCAAGCGCTGTTATCATAGTCTAGTGCTACCAATAACAGAGCTTACTACTAATCTAACACAATGCTAATTTATAGCCTCATCAAGTACTGATCTGCCAAGTTTAGTATCAGACTTTACTTTGGATTTTGCCGTTTGCTAATATGCTTCWTTCCCGTTGAAATAGATGTCCGTTAGGCCTTCTTTACTCAGCACTGTGACTCATTTTGGATAGGCTGTGCTGTAAAATAACAACCTGCCAGCGAATAGATATTGGACTGTTGAAACAAGCAAAGTGGAGCAAAGCTGGGCAGCAGCTGATAGGCTGTCAGCCAGGGGAGAGTTGCACACGCTGCAGGACTCTGGATACCAGTCATTGTTGAGCAAAACTAGCCACCATGGAGAAGCCAGGTGCTCCATCTTTTCCAAACATGATGACTTTCTTTTACTGCGTCTAATGAACAATTCTAAAATACAACAGGCAAGCTTAGGAAATGTCCCTTTTGTCAAAGTGGAAAAATAAATCAGCAAAGTTTAATGTTTTAGAAGATGTGAAAAAGACAGGGTGACTGTGAACATTAAAACTCTTGAAAAACTTTGACTTGTGATGAAAGAATTTGTTTTCTTAAGAGATTTTCTCAAAGTAAAAACTTGATACTTATTACAGAGGTTGCAAAACGATTTCCACATCTGATTTAGCAAAAAATCAAAATGAAAAGACTGAACAGAGCTTCTACTGGCTAATTGCTGTTCTTGTTTATTTTTCTTCTCAAAGCTCATTTTTTAAAATCAAACAACTACTTCTCTTAAGGTACAATTAGAAACATTGTAGTCGTAATGCCACGATCCTGCAACTTGACAGAGATTTGCTCCAAACATGGAAACAGGCTGATTTATACGATTTTTGATGATTTTTTAAAAGATTACTGGTACCTGAAATTTGCTTTGTTGAATGAAAATCAGACTCTTCTGACTACTCTTTARCAGATTTCAGATTTAGACCACAGCACACATGCATTCAGTTCATTTGCATCCAAGAAATCACGAATGAAAGTAGAATTTTCACATTCCACAAACTGACAAATGACTTGGTTTGTCTTAAAGCTGCAAAAATGTCCTTTGCCAGAATAACTTTAAAATGTCTTAAAATTGGGATAAAATCCAAAAGATCTAAATTTCTTTTTGTYCCACACTGAAGATTAGAATCCAAACCAGTAAATGTTTAAAGGCTGAGGAAAAAGTGAGGCCTACAATGATTTATTTATTTACCTTTTTTAACACTCGAAAAGATAAAATCCATCCCTGACTCCAGGGAATAAAAAAAACRTGTATGGGTTATTATCAGTGTGAGGAAAATTTCACACATAGATGTATAAATCTATCTTGCTCATAGTGCAGATGAAGGCATGTGTGCAGAATAACGATGTGAACAAAAAAAGTTACGTTTACACATCCGCTTCCCAGCTGAGCCATCCACCATGAGAATGTGTCAGATGAACGGCTTCATGGCTGAGCTTATTGGGTCCGATGCGGTGATTTGTCATGCATGTTATCTGGTGCTTCACCTCACACGGTCATTTCAGCACACATGTATGAAGTTACCAGCACAAATATGGTCACATTTTTTTTTTTTTTGGTGCAGAGCAAACATCCAGTGCCCATTCATTTGGTCAAAATATGTCTAAAATGCCAAATGAACGTAAACATGAACASTCCTGTGCATTCATCACATAAACATGCTTAAATATGGAGCTTCAGAAAAATACATTCTGTGCATGGGCATACAAATGGTCAAAATCTGTTGATATGTTTGTATAGAGTTGTATTCATTTGCTCTTAGGTCATTTTGTATCTGCCAGTAGATACATTTACATGAGTTTATTTAAACAAACGAAAAAGTAAACAGTGATATAGTGACATTTTTTACTCTAAAATCACACCTTATTTCAGGGGACAGTGGTRACTTCATGGTCAATGGCTGCAGGTTTTGGTCCAGGTTGCATCAAGAAGGGCTCCCAGCATAAAACAATTGCTTTTTTTCCCACTTTAACACATAATTCAGCAGATTTGCATTTTATTTCTAAGAATATAACAGGCTGAGAATAGCTTGTCTTCACTGCAGCTTGTGTAATAATGCACAGAGATGTCCCTGTTGACAACTACTTCCTTGTTGAGACCACATCTTATGACTGGGCTAGCCGTCAACATTGCAGTGCTCTGAGGTGAGCTGTCTATTGGTATTCAGAGCATTGCTCGGCACACATGGCAGGCAGAATGAGTGGGAGGCCACCAGCGAGGCAGGTTACCTCTCCTCTGAGCTTGTTGCCCTCCCAGCCCCAGCACCCGCCACCGCAGTTGAAGCGTTCTCCAGAGATACAGAGACCTTGCCACTGCTGGCTACTATATAAAGTGCAAAGATGTAGTAACTGCCTGTCTTTTACTGTACCRACAGCTGGATGCAGAAGCCAGTGATCTGCTAAAAGAGCTGCAGAACAAACTCAACACAGTGCTGGACGAGCTCAGCGGAGTGTTCGGCTCCAGGTGGGTGAACCTGGAATCGCTCGTGCCACAGATTCTTTTCAGCCAGCTGATGTCTCCGTTTTATGTGAAATTATGCCACCTTTTCTGTCAAACTCAGGGTTTAATTGGCTCAAGTTTGTGTGCGTCATGCTTAGTGAGCACAGGGAGTTGTTAAACATTTCAGCTAGAAGAAAAGACACCTCTGCTTCATAATTTCTCTTCATTAATTTGACGGGAACAGCGGGAGTCAGCTTTGACTTTCTCAAAAGCCCAACATTGACTGTTATTATTCAGAGTACAGAAGTGTCTTTAAAAGGCCTGTCTTTATCATCCCAGTTTCAAACCTGTGATTGAGGACTGTGTGAAGCAGATGAACCAGGAGCTGGTTCAGATGAAAGGGCCAATCAAAGGGAGCAACGCCGCCATGGATGCAGAGACGGTCCTACGGCCTCTTATGGACCTTCTTGATAAAAAGTGGGTATCTGCTTAGTGCACCAGAAACTCAAAAGGCTATTCTGTCTATCTGCAGCGCAATGGGAGTCATTTCTCAATGAATTAAGTGATTACTCATGTATAGAACAACATACAGTAATGAACAAAGTTAAAACAGGGTCTACAATGCAAAGAATCAATTACTGAAGAAACCCACAGATTTAAAGAAATCTAAGAATCCTTCTCAAAGATGATTATTTTATTAATTACATCTCGCTTTAAGGCACAATGAAGACTGACTTAATTGTCAATTTAAATTCCAGTTTAATTCATGTGAGGCTTTTGAAATCTAAAAAAAAATATTGTAGACAATGTCCAAGAAAGAGGGTCACGCATCATTGGGGAAAGTCTATTAATTCAGCATTTAGAATGTATTTATCTAATGTGGGTTTCATCAGAGGCAATCTTGAAAGAACTGATTTACTCCAGCTGAGCTCTGAGAAACATTCTCATCATTTGTCAAAGCAGTGTAGAGGCCAATGGGGTATTACTGAGAATTTTCTTAATGATATGGAAAGACAAAATCCTTCCTCCTGTCTCTGAGACCATGTTTGCACAAAGGGGGCAAGATTAAAGCGTAAAGCTGCCGCTTTTATTCTCAGTCACAGGTTTTCAATTTTTTATTCCATGTACTGTATGAGGGCATCATTACTTGAAGCTTTCAGTCTTGTTAACTCAGGTTGAGACATGTGCTGCAAGTGTCACCCTAACAGAAGCCTCCTTTGGCTGCTTCACAGCTTGATGTTGTTTGCGAAGATCTGTGAGAAGACGGTGCTGAAACGAGTTCTCAAGGAGCTGTGGAAAATTGTGCTCAACACTATCGAGAGAACAATTGTTTTGCCTCCGCTGAGTGATCAGAGTGTGAGTTTGAGTGATCTACCTCTACAAACCTTTGAGATTCTCTTCTCACCGTGGACTGTACCTCCTTTCCTTTTAACCATCTGTCTGCTTGTCAATCATTCATCTGTTGAACCTTAAAATACTGTACAAAAGTTGAAAACAATGTAGCCCCTTAAAGCCCCCATCTACACTATGAAAAAACATTTTATTAAACAGTAATTTCMTTTGTTAATGTCCATTTCTTTGTACAAACGATCTAACAAACACATATGTATGTATGTCATCTCAATAGGCTACAAGAACATCCACATTACGACATCTCATTATACAGAGAAATAGTTTGGCCAAAAGTTCTACAAAAGTTTTTATTATTATTATTANTTATTATTATTATTATTATTTAATTTACAGTTCCTTACAGCTGTTAATTATTTCAGCACACAATCAAAATGTGATGGCAGCAGAAGCAGGTTAAAATTAGATAGACCCAGAGAAAGCAGTAGCAAAAGCTCCATATTTGTTTTGGTTTCTAGGCCAAGACTGACRTGAGTGAGCATGCACAAAACAGGCTGCTACTTCATTATTTCTGRAAAGATCTATATCTCCTGTCATAAATCTACAATGAATGGAGTTTAAAATTTTCCACCTTTTTAATATTTGTTTTTACCAAGGATAGTGTCTGTGTGTGGACTGGAGTTGCAATGGCAGCAGAAAATATATGGACTAGCATAGACTTTAGCAGAATTGCCATGCTTGTATGTTTTTAATGTAAGGAATTAATCCTTCAAATTGTAAGAATTTGTCTTACTTTTTTTGGTTTATTTTATTTTCTTCTCTGCACTGGAGTCATTCAAATTTTGCTGCCATCATATTAACAAATTTATTTTTGTCATAAGTTTCTGCATTGCCTGTGATTTACATAAAAAAAACAAAAAAAATCACCACTAATCATTGTTTAAAATGTTGTTTGTTCTTAAAATTGATTTTGTTTTTATATCAATGTTGCTAATAGGACTTTTTTTGTCCAAAATGACAATACATCTTTATTCAGCAACAGGGGGCTCAGATGATCTTTAATGCTGCCAAGGACTTGGGACAGTTGTCTAAACTTAAGGTAAACCTTTGATAATCCTAAAGCAGATTTTGTGTATTTCACTATTGTATATAACATTTTATGACTTAAAGCAGAAGTTTAAACTCTATAAAGTTGGGTTTTGTCTACAAAAAAACACAAGTAATGGAAATTAAGTATAAATTGGACATGAGCAATGAATTAAATATCTGTCTAAATCAAGTGTCATTTTCAGTCAATAAGAACAGTGTCTGCAGGGATGAAAACAATCAAGAGACTGACTGAGCATAGTTTAGCTATTCAAACTTCTTAATCCAAATCTTTCATTTTACTCAACTACCTGAAGTGTATTTATAAGAATTGTTTTATTTCATGCATTCACTATTGTGATTGCAGCTTAAAACGTGTTTGTGTTTTTTTTTTCCTAAGGGGTGGGCCATGCATCCTCACAATGCTGCATCCTGAACTTGCAGCTATCACTTTGGTTATATGGATATAATCTTAGCACCAAGCGCTAAGATAATTACAACGTTCACAGACTGACCATTTCAATGCGGTTCTGCAGTTTATGATCTGCAGCTGCAGCAATAGTTGCACCAGTGGTTTTAGTTTCTTCAGCCTCCCGTTTCATAAAACATTTATTGTATTTTGGCTGTGCTGYGTAAGGAGCACTGGCACCTGGGAAATAAAGCAATGCCAGAAGTTATTTACTGCAATCAATTCACAGTTCAGGAAAGCTCCAATTAGAATTGACAAAAACACTTTTCATGATTAAAATGGATTTTTAGGATACGGATGTGAAACGGCAAGGTTGAAGTTTATCTCTCATTGGTGTAAATGACAGCACATGGCTCTTTGGCTTTCTAAACAGTAAATGACCTGGGTCTTGAATGCAAAGGCTCACTGTTTTCATTACAATTTTACTGATAAAAGTTCAAAACTTAGAGTGTCAAAGTGCGACTTGTACTTGCATTTAGCTTTTGCTGCAGTGATTCTCACACTTTCTGGTTCCCCTCCAGGAGCATGTCATTCGAGAGGAAGCCAGAAGTCTGACGCCTCGCCAGTGTGCCGCCATGGACCTTGTGCTTCCCACTATCAAGGTACGACTTCTGTTCATTTCACCATTGGCTGGAAAAAACAAACGTGACCTTCAAAAACCTGAGCAGATGCACAGAGATATGCAAATGGTGTAAGTGTGCATCTGAATGAAAGAGACAGGTAATATTTGTGTAGCCCCTTGAATGTTTTATTACTCTGAAGAATGCAATAATACCTACATTAAGAAAATAGCAAAAATATTAAAAACAACAACAAAATAATCTAACAAAAACAGTGGCTCTTCCTTCTATAGCACATTTTTTTAGAAAGATATAGACAGTTTGAAGACCAAGTTTCAAATCTTCAGAGGCAAGAGAAAAGTTATGATGAGGTGCTGCAGGTGAAACACTGCATCATAAAGTGCCAARGAAACTAATTGCTTTTACTGTCACCATGGAAACTACCTGCAGGTTTAGATCAGTCACATCACTGGGATTCTTTCCATCAATGTTTAGATAAGAAGAATCACTTGATGCCGTTAAATGGACGAGAATGAGCTGATTAGATAAAGACATTCTGGTCTGGAGGGGTTATATGCCGTCACTGGGTCATTGTTTCTAAGATACTGTATAATGGATGTGAAACTAAACTCTATAAGCTGTAAATACCGAGTACTATTCAAAGTCAAACCATTTTAACGTATGTTAAAATAATAGTTCAGAACATTTGACTTGGGTTTCTGCACAACGGATATGATCAATAGTATCTTACCTGTTGCAGCTGCGCTTTGAACAACCTCAGTTTGAAGGAATATTGATTTATTCTGACATCGTTACACCCAGTCAGATTTGCATTACACCATTTATTTTAGTAGAGATGATGATGATGATGATGATGATGATGATGATATCCTTACCAGTTGTGTCCGAGGCTGCGCTGGAGATGCTACAGATAGCTGCTACTCCCCCATATGCTCTTAAAAGTAAAAATATACAATATAACATTTATACTCATGTGATTCCTGTTACATAAGGTTTTTGAGACTGTAGTTGTTTTTAAACAACAGTAACCCACTTTGGTTTTGACCCACTTAGACTGGCTGTTGGTTTGTTTTCTGGTGAGAACCAAAYGTATTAGTTGTTGAGCTTCTTTAGATGGAGAAAGTTTAAAAGTTTGTAACACTCTGACAAAAATGTTCGACTTTAGTCCCAYAGAAAGATTAAGAACATTTGATTTAAAGAGCCAATTCTGTATATAGAAGCTGCACAGAATTTTCTGCCTCCTCAAAATGTCTTCACTCCCCCAAATCTGCCTATTGAATAAAAGGTATATCTTGATTGGCTACACAGCTGTTGTGTCAGAACAGCTCAGAGCTGATTGGCTGATTCTACAGTCAATCAATTATGTGTACTGCAAGTGGGAAATGAGGAATTTGCAACATGTTTTGGGCCCTGGAGAGCCAATAGATGAACCCATTTGGCCAGAAAAGGTCTAAATCAAAAGAAACCAATCAATCGAATCGTTTTATTAGCCTACTATGCCAATTCAGAGTCCCTGGCAGCCTGAGTCAGGCTATAAAACGGCAGGATGTAACCACAACGTGGGCATAGCTGTGACTTTAGAGGCAGTAAAATTAGTTTTTTAGATCTTTAACCACATTTAGATTAAGTTTAATTCTCCAAGGTGTGCACTCTACATGATTCATTACAAAATGGTCTTTATGTCCTATTGTTATTTAAAAAAAAGACAATTCAAAACTAAATTAATATGCAAAATCAGAAAGAAATGTAGTACTCTAAATGAACTGATATAAAAAACTTTGAGAGGTTGGAAAGGTAAAACTAAAGATAGGACAAGGAGACATRACAGAGATGTACCTGTTCAACCAGTGATTTTGCTGGAGGCAGGTGGATATTTTAAGCAATCAAGTTGACTGGTCTTTTTTTTTTGGCCAGAAGCTGTACTGAGCTACTGTCTAAGCTGTAAAAAAAATGTGAACATTTTGTAACAGAAAGCAAAGCTTACCTTGAAAGTACAATTTTGTACCGATCATAATACAGTGATTCCAACATAAAGTCATACTTTGCTTTGATTTGGCAAAGCAACTATAATACATTACAGCATGGAATATCTTTGAACATGATGAAACAAAACTGCTGAAGATATATTCACAGGCTGTAAACACTCATCCTTTTTTATCAGTCTTTAACTGTTACACTGTTACTGTGACTGAAAGGTTGGGCTATATTCCACATCTTCAGATATTTCCATCGAAATCCTTTTACAACTTTTGGACAACTCTTGCTAAGTTGTACAAGTATTCTGTCTGCTTTGATGGAACAAGAGTTTGTTTTTTCAGCCTTTATAATATTGTTTAAAATGAAATAAAAATGCATTTTTACCATGCAATAAGCCTAAATTTGTTTGTGGGAGAAAATGGGAACATATGTTCATGAAATATATTTATTGTTTGCTTGCAGATATTTTCCTGCAGATTCCCACTCGGGCTTTATGATCTTGTTTTCTTCCTCCACCTGTGATTCATCCGTGGTCCTCATATTATGTGTACTTCATGAAAGATGCATGTTGGCCATATTTTATGGCTTGTGTGACTCATTCACAAGAAAGAAAACAGTGCCTCCTACCGTGTAAGAATAGCCCAAGTCGTGATGAGATACCAGTAAAAGAAAAATAAAAAAACACCTACTTCAACATGAAAAAAAGACAGTTCAGATGCCAATAGCTATCTATGTAGACCTTATATATACATTTCTGACCAGTGTCTGTTATTATAAGGAAATCATTTTTTAACATTTGATTCTGATTACTTTAAACACTGACAAATTCTGTATGTCTTTGTTCCTGAAAAATTCATCTTCTACAGAAAACAAACCTAGCCAGTTATATAAATACTGAAGGCCATGGGTTTGAAATCAATCTCCAAGAGCTAACATTCATCATCCCCTCTTTTCAGCAATGCTTTCATTCTTTTTTAATAAGCTCTGTCCTCGTCTGTCCACCTCCGTCACATACGTAGGAGTGAAGACAGCATTTGAAAAAAACAAAACAAAAAAGCTTTGTCTATCTTCAGCTATTGGGCTTTACAGCACCAAAGCRCATTAACCATCCAGGCAGAAAGTTCAGATTCAAGTGCATGGTAATTAGTCACAGAAGTAGCTATTAGTGGTGTCTCCTGCTTGGTTTTCTACTTTAAAAAAATGCTTGTTGTCCAAATGATCCTAGGTTATTTATCAGCCAGCTGTGATTTGATACAATGCAAAAACTTGAAATACTGTGTAGAGATCTTTAAAAGTTTTAAGCTTATCTTGAAGAGTTAATGACAATGAGCCCATCTCCATTTTTTTTTCTTTCAGCAATACTTCCATGCTGGAGGAAATGGTCTAAAGAAAACGTTCCTTGAAAAGAGCCCTGACATGAAGTCCCTCAAATACGCWCTCAGCCTTTACACTCAACCTACAGATGCCTTGATTAAGAAATATATATGCACTCAAACCTCCCAAGGTAAGAACCGTAAATTTTATGTTATTTTTTATTGTATTTTTTTTTTTTTTAATGGAGCAAGGACTGGGGTTGCTTTGACTTTAAAATTCTCTTGGTCTTTTGCTGTTTTTATAAAAATATCTCCAATCAATGGATGTAGCCTCAAGAAATTAACTATAAAACATGGTAAAAATGTGTAAGAACTGAAGGTTCAAATTGAATAATTGAATGTAGAGCAACATTACACCACTTTCACACTGGACCAGATAGTAAACACTTGTTTCATATCTTATATGCACTAATTCACACCTTTATGAATGTGACCAAAATATCTATTTTGTAAGCCAGGTAAACAAAGGGCCTAACAACTCTCCATTATGAGGGGCGAGGAGTTTTAGTTGGCCTCTCATACAGTTATATAAAGCTTGAAACTCCACACACTCAAGACCTTTTTTTTAATTATTAAAGCCTCTCAAAAGGTTAATTTAAAAGCTCTGTTGTCTTTTCACAATGCTGTGATGAAGAATGTAAAGAATCCAAATGCAGAAAAAATTAGCATGAGGAAGTCGGTGATTAAGAAGATTCATTTTACAAAACTCGAAACACAGCTGTTGCAGAAGCACTTGTAATGATACACAGAGCACCAAAAGGCCAAAATGGCTGCAGAAAAAAAAAACCTAATGATAAAGAGGTGGAAGCCATACAAAAAAAATTAAATGACTGTTTGGCACTAAATTATGGAAACAGGGCTGAATATATGTGGGACTAATAACTAAATACAGAGTGGGTGGGGTGATTACAAAACTAGGACCTGGTGTGCAGAGGAAACCAATGGAAAGACTAATAAACACAGCCAGAAAGTCAAAACCATAAACCCAAAAACAACATGAGCACAAATGGTTCAAACAAAAGCAAACTAATACAAAAATTGTACTAAAACAAAAGAAAATCAAGACCAAGGTTGTAGCTGCACATACACTTTGCATTTTTTATTATAATTATCAGTTAAGTTTTATTGATTGGTCCCTTTACTGCTCAAGATTTGTGTCTCTTTCACAGTAAAATAAAAACACATAAAAGTTATCTGTGCTTTCATTCTGTTTCCTTTTCCTCTGCATTAGAAACTTGCAAAAATAAACTGCTCTAATGACAAGAGTTTAAGTGTAAACCTATAAGTTTGTCTATTTCTTCTCTGTTTTTCTTTGTCATCACTGGCCCACTTTGATTTGTTGTTGTATCATTCATCTGTCGCTATCTGGAACTTTTTCTCATTTCTCTCTGTAACAAGACAGAAAGCCCCTCAGGTGTCCAAGGAGACCCGGGAGAGTGAGTGAGAGAGAGAGTGAGAGATAGAATGCAGCCCAGTGGGGCACTGAAGCTCAAAGCCTCTGGTTGCTTCAATGTACTCAACCTTGCAGAACACTACCAAGGCAGGCAGCAGGAAATGCAGAAAGGCTGTAGGAGAGCACTCGTCAGCCAGGCCAGGCAGCCAGCAGGCCAACCAGCCATGCTGCTCTCACTGACTGGCAGATGGGCAGAAATGCAGTGTTTCACTGCTTGTGTGGTATTTTAAGACACCTCTGTTTCTTTTTTTCCTCTCTCGCTCCACATCTCTCATCCCACCCTCCTGTCCCCCCACTTTCACACCACATTGTCACCTTTTATTTTGAGGTGGCCCAATGTGATGTCTATAAGTGGAGGTAGTGAGGTGCTGGATGTGTTTTAGGTCAGTAAACAGTGGGTAGATGTGTTAAAGCTTGATATAGCTCGGTGAGCACAGCTTCATTAATCACTACTCCTTGTGCTCTGACGGTGACATTTTTAGACCGCAGATTATTCTTGTTTAATCCCACCAAATGTGATCTCCCAAATACCTAGTATGTGTTGGTCTGTTTGAAAAATGGGCTAAGGTTGTAAAACAGTATATACTAGACATGGGTTTTTACGATGTAAAAACAAGTGTGCATTGCTATGTAGCATGTCACTGCAGCATGGCTTTGCCTGCAGCATTGGACTTGCAGAATGAACTTTGACCAAGTTCAAATGTGTTTTCTATATCAGCTTGTGCCTGTCACGTCAGCAGGTGTTTGTAGTTAAGGTAATTGTGTGACAATATGAAGTTGGAGGAGATTTTTTGTTAAAGTTGCATTAGCTGGGTTTTGAACCCTGATCTCCCACATGAAATTCCATGACATAGACCATTAGACCGATGGAGCTATGACAGAAGGTGGTGGCAGTGGTTGGTTTGTATGTGTGCAGAAAGAGGCCACATTGCCAATACAGTTACTGACACAAAAATGCATAATATTACAACAATAGAGCAGTATTAAGACAATATTATAGTAAAACATCAAAATACAATCATATTAGTATTGTAAACACTGAACTATTGAGATTAAATATAAAAAACTATGGTGCAGTACCAAGTTGAGTACAGCTGGGGGCAGTATTGGACCATTACAAGGCCCCATTGAATCCCAATTTATGAATTTGGAATAAAGTTTCAACATTAATATTTCAAAAACTACAAGGTGTACAGGTACCAAAAGGCAGAGCAATCATTTGGCACAGGATCTTTACAGATAGAAATTACAATGGCAGCTGTAGGACAATGTAGGCAGGAGCATTGGACTTTCAGAATGAACTTTGACCAAGTTCAAATGTGTTTTCTATAYCAGYTTGTGCCTGTCACGTCAGCAGGTGTTTGTAATTAAGGTAATTGTGTGACAATATGAAGTTTGCAGAGATTTTTGTTAAAGTAGCAGTAGCTGGACTTGAACCCTGATCTCCCACATGAAAGCCCACAGTGCTCATCATGAGACTATAGGAGATGTAGCAGAGGACAATCCCAGGGATTGGATTGTATGTATACAGAAAAAGTTTACTTTGCCAATGCAATTATTGACACTGAAGTGCAATATAGTACAGCAATAGGATAGCATAAAGACATTATTACAGTAAAACATCAAAATACAATCATATTAATATTGTAATCACTGAACCACTGAGTTTAAATATTATTAAACTATGGTRCAGTACCATATTGTGTAGAKGCAGCAGGGGGCAGWATTGGACCAATACAAGGCTCCATTGCCTGCCATTATTATTTATTAAACATTAATATTTCAAAAACTATAAGTTTTACAGGCACCAAAAGGCATAGCCATCATTTGGCACAGGGGCTTTACAGATATAAATTATAATGGCAGCTCTAGGACAAAGTATGCAGGAGGAGAAGCATGGCAAAGTTGAGATGACTTGGATGGGAAACGAATCACAATAGCGTGCATTGCATTGGCAATGCACACTGAAAATACATTACAGCCATTTAAATGTAGTATTTCATTTTTTTCAAGGGGCATGTCATGCAAATTAAACTTTTTTAGCCAATACATGCATTTTGTTGTATGCTAGGAATTTAGTAAATCCCAGTGCTTACATAGATCTTTCATCCCATTCAGTTTTCTCTTTTCTCTGACGTCACAGTATTTGCCATGGAACTGCCAAATAAGGTCTGGTTGTCTTCATTCTTCTCTGGCTCTGGCTCAGATTGTGGCTCCAACATGCAAGGCTGGATGGACAAGTCTTCCATTGTTGACATATTTTAATTAATTAGTAAATACAATGTTTCTGCACCACCATAAACTCCTATATCAAACTGGACTGCTCTGAAAGCTTTAGAGGGGCGGGGTTTCCAAGTTCCTTGTTAGGATTTAAAGAGGCAGCGTCAAAATGAGTTGATCAGTGACACACCTTAGGAAAGGGTTGAAAGAAGGGCTTGTGGAGTTACAATTAGAGGACCCCAAGTCAATGATTTAAATGCAAAAAAGAAGAATTTAAAAGCAAATGTCTCCTTTTATTGTCCAAGTTTTTAAGTACCCCGTTGATAACTGAGTTAACATGAGTGAATGTGTCAAAAGACAAAACACATCAGCAACAATTATGTTCAACATCTTCCCTTTCCTTATCTGTTACTTTTTTAGTAACTTTCTCACTTAAACTTTTGACTCTGTGGATATTTTTTTATATCCGCCACTTCTCTCTTTTATCTTCTGTGCACACTATTAATCAGAGAAACTCTGCTCCTCAGTGTTTTTTCCAGGTTCGCCATTTTGCTGTGGCCTTTCTGCACACCTTGTTTATTTATTCATGTATCCTGAGARCCATCAGAAAACACACAGACTCTTAACCTGCAACTTATCAGCCAGTAGCTTAAGTAAACGTGCGGTGGCATTGCTCTGGTAATTTCCCTCAAGAGCGGGCCTTAACGTTTCAGCAGCACTGCGTCTCCAGACAACATCACAGTAAATCTTGGGGCTTGTTTCTTCATTAATAGCTGTAACGAGCACTGCACGTTTGGCAGCTATTGATTAGCCATCGGATCAGCACGCCCCTTCATCACCTGCGCCGCCCCACACCTTCCAGTGTCGAGTATCTGTTTGTTTATCCCGGGCTGGGTGAATCATGAGACAGCTGAAATGGGCAGGGACTCCTTACATCAGACAAAGTGAGACACGTGGTCAGCAATTCTTGGGAGTGTTGTCCAAGCGTGATTAAACTTTAATTACGATGCTAACCATATACTGCCCAATAAGGATGTTTCCCTCCGCCTATCACTGTCCCATTCATTTCCACATCCATCCCCTGCATAACATCAAAATTCGGTTCAAATTTTTAAGTCTTATGTTTTATCAAAATCCTTTCTCTTCCTTGGCCTTAAAACCAGGAGGATTAGGGTTTGTTTATTTGTGATTGGTTAAACTTAAAGGAAAACCTGCACGACTGCTGTGGGCGTAAAATCCCGTCTATCCTCTTGGAGTTATTTTTAGATTTAATCTTTTTGTTTTGACACAGCTTTCTTGATGTATTTCTGGATATCTCATATACCTGCACCCACAACTTTGGATTGTTTCTTTGTATCGTCTCTCACTTTTCTCTGTGGTTTTTTYCCCCACTTTGGATAGCTCTCCCTTTTCTTCATTTTTTTTCAATCCTGCCTTGCTCTAACTCTCCTGTTGATGTTTTGGTGTGTGTCCAGGCCAGTCATCCACTGGATCAGTGGGGGAGGTGTCAATGCAAGTGAATCTCATCTCTCACCCTGGCACAGGAGAGCACAAAGTCAGCGTGAAGGGTGAGATTTTTCCTGTACTCAGAACTGCTTTCAGTCAGATCTAATCAAATGCATTTTGCCCTGCAGATTCATTCTCATTTGTGGTAAATGGGTTGCCAGGGCGTCCCTGTTGTCTATTGTTCCTTCAGACACAAAAAAGGGAAAGGAATTTGTGAAACACTAATGATGACATAATTAAAATAATCCAACAGAAAACTACAACCATAATTGATTTAGATTTTTTGTTTCTTTTATTGCTTTCATGACTGCAGGCAATAATGTAACTGCTTGTTTTGGTGTTTTTATTTTTTTCGTTAGTCTAATTGTTAACAAAATATACCATGAACCAGTGGACACATTTATTGAAACTCTCAGAAGAGAATTACTGAAAGAACAACTGATTTTAAAGGTCTAGCACACACACACACACACACACACACACACACACACACACA